>NW_017805121.1:222206-223524 GCF_001891065.2 Hippocampus comes | reverse complement strand
AAATAAACCAAGCGAGTGACTGCTATCGGCAGCCTTCACAACACTCGAAACCTTGAAATATGACCAGCCTGGACGAGTTAGGCTTTCAAACTTAAGGAGTCGGGTTTTAGCCAGGCAAGTCCCAAGTCCGACAAGCAGTCCGTCTAAGCTCAACTGATGACCCGGAGTCCCCCTTTGCTGAGACACGTACAAGAAAATGCAAAAAAACAAAACAAAACAAAAAAAAAAACCAAAACAAAACCTTGTGATGTGTGAGACAACTGTGAAGCGCAAGACACACAAGGGCTGTCTGTGGTGCAAATGCTGCTAATAATGGTGCTCGTGCAACACAACGCCGGCTTGCCGACTAATCCGCGCCGACCATACCGACTTGAGCGGACATATGGCCAGAGACACACACACACACACACACACACACACATTTTCAAAGCACGCTTTGTCATCTCAATGAAATGACCCCCCCCCAAAAAAAGTTACTACACAGACAAAGGTAACAACTATACATTCAAAGAAAGCTACGAACTCCACGAATTGGCCAATGTATTTGATGGAGTCTTTTTCATGTTTCAAACTCGTCCATTGGTTTCGGGGAGGGGAGTCAAGCCCGAAGGCAAAAGGCAAACTTTCCAACAGCCGTGTTGTCACGACATTAGTCACGCGAACACTCATCCTTGAATTCAGCTTATGAATTTTCAAAGGATGGCCCGGGGGTGGGTTGTGGTAGAAAATTCCTTTGGGTTTTTTTCCACCTCGCCTGGAACAACAGCACAAGTCCACACGCGCGCTTTCATGACGAAGCGCCACCCGGCCCCTGACGCCAAAAGTGGGTCACAAGCCGATCGCCGGTCAGCCTGAGCCGTCCGGTAGGGGGCCTCAGTGAGTCGTAGGGAACCGTCTACCCCGTCCGACGATAGATTGTCGTTGGGTTTTTTTTCTCATGGGGGGGGGGTCGTGTGTTTTATATGAGCAGCTAAACTATGCTAAGGCTGGACTGTTAGCATTGTGAGTTAGTGGTTAGCTGCTGATGACATAGATGTGAACTTTTTAACATCCAGTTGGAAATTTGAAGGGCAAGTAAAACTGCCGTCAAGAGGCTTTGTGATGAATGACTTGAAATTCACAGTGACTAAATAATGCATTTTGGATGACTTTTTTACATGATCATAACTATTTGCAGGGCCGGCCAAACCCAGGGAGAATTGGGGCCATTCTAATTGATGTTGATTATTTCAAAACAACTTCAAACACACACAAAATCAGATCGATACATCTCCATCATATTTTGACATTAAACCCCACCCACAAATGAATGAATCGC
>NW_017805121.1:199072-222080 GCF_001891065.2 Hippocampus comes | reverse complement strand
CCTCACGAAAAGCTTCCGACTGGATGTTGAGTGCTCATCAAGTGACCTTTGAGAGAGTTAGTGGGCTACATTGTTGAATATTCTCTGGAAGAAAATGCCCCCCCACCTGGAATCACACGGGCAAAAAAAAAAAAAAACCCCAACAAAAAACACTCAGCTACTGTCATGCTCTTGAAAAGCACCGTGGAATTTTACGTCAAAAAAAAAAAAAAAACAACAAAAAACACTAAGCTACTGTCGTGCTCTTAAAAAGCACTGTGGAATTTTACGCATACAGACTGGGCCCAGAGCTGGAAATTTGGTGCCATTTTTTTTTTTTTTTTTAAACGGCTTCGCTGAAACTTTTTCCAGCAGCGTGGCTTTTTTATTTTGGTTCCAGGTTCTGTCAAGAAGGAGTGAAGACAGACGGCTACGTTAGCACCAAAAGCTCGCCGCAACCATTTATTGATTTCTTTTACACGTAAAGGGTTCACCCAAGCTTTGTTCGGTTGCTTTCTACGTTCGTTTTTTTTCTTTCTTTAGCCATGAGCTCGGTCGAACTCTGACCGCTCTTATCAATATCAGGACTTGGATTCGGATCCGGCGCAAGACAAGAAAGAGCAATGAGTGATGATGTAGACTGCTACGTTAGCCGCTAATGCTACTTTGACGCTTTCTCAAGTACTTTCTAGGCTACGCGATAGAGAGCCAGTCCTCTAAGGACCCGACTATGGTAAAGCCCCCGCCCTCCCCATCGGTGTTAAAGAGACCCCGACATGCCGGAGGTTACCTGGCAACCGAGCCAAGAGTGAAAACCTCTTAAAGGAGAGGTGGCGGGGACGGGGGACGGCCGCTGAGAGGAGAAAAGTACAAAAGGTGACCGGCGGGAGGACAAAAGGTGTGACGCCATTACACCGACAGACAAACAAGGTGAGCACGTGCAAAACAAAGCAAAAAAAAAAAAAAAAAGAGCAATTTGTGTTGGGATATGGGAGCACGTCTCAGACTTTGTGAACTGGAGACCCGTCTGTGCCCGAATCTGAGCAGTACGTTAGCCATTTGTTTTTGTTGTTGTGAGCAATTTGTGTTGAGATATGGGAGCACGTCTCAGAATTTGCGAACTGGAGACCCTCCGTGCCCGAATCCGAGCAGAACATTTGCCATTTGGATTTTCCCTTTTTTTTTTTTTTAATAATTCGGCAAATTCCAGAGTTGGTACTTGGACGAGCTCCAACTCAGCAATTGGTACAATGATAGGCAAAGAAGAGTTGGGGCTTGTGGGTTGGGGGTGGGGAGCGGGGGTCTTGCGTCTCGTGCGACTCACCCAGCATGGGAGCGCTGAGAGCCATGATGCCGTAGTAGGAGAAGGGTCCCGTCTCAAACTTCATGTTCTCATTGCCGGCCTCCACCTCCACTCGGCCCTGAAGGAGACAAAAAGATCCATGCTTCATTACAGTCACTGGGGATTCACTTTCTTCATGATTTGTTTTGAAATATCGTTTCTGACAGGATATGGTATACATGAACTGATTTGAAATGTCACGAGTAGATAGCTCGACTATTTATTTGAACACAAATATAAACCAAAGAGATATAGATATCTAGATAGATATAATTAAAAGAACCCGTCATGAAATGAGTTTTGTTTTAAAAGATGTGCCTCCATGGACCAATGAATCTGCCTCAATGAGGCTTGAGCCGATCAAAAAAAACGATCAAAAAGTGCGAGACATCGGTTTGATGGTGCTGATGATTTGTTGTTTCTTGGAATGAGTTCAACCGGTCCAGTTTGTGTTTTGGGGTGCCATTACCGAATGCTTTTCAGGTCAGGCGCCATCTTTGCGCCGGACAATAGTTTGGCTTTGCACTTTCATCAATGTCTTGTCTGTTTCGAATCAATATCTATATTTATAGATAGATAGATAGATAGATGTGGCGAAGTTTCTGATGTCTTTTGGACCAAAAAAAAAAGAATTGTGCCAGTGACGGTTGTTGTAGTCACACAGTTTGGCCATTAGGGGTCATTGCAGACTGAGCTACAGTATGCAAAACATTTTCAGTTGTACATGTGTAGCATCTGTCTCAGATGAGCACATTTTCTTTTTTTGGGGGATGGGGGGGGGGTGATTAGTTGTTGATGATAGAGGCTAAAGAGGCCTCTGGCTTGTTTGTCTGCACAGTCCAGCCCAACAGGTCGGCTGGAATGTGTGACATGCAGCAGCAGCAGCAGCAACAAGAGGACACTTAATCCGCACACGGCATCACGACATCCACAACAGCTGGACACCATCATGGACATGTGGCACTTAAGTGGCGCACAGACTGCTACAGATGCTGTGTCTGAATTTTGATCTGCCAAATATCGGAATTGTCATTATAAAAAAAAAAAAAAACATCGGCCAGGCCCTTGTGTGTGTGTGTGTGTGTGTGTGTGTGTGTGTGTGTGTGTGTGTGTGTGTGTGGCCAAAGTTCAAAAACCACTCTTTGAAAAAGGAGAAACAGTAACAGAACGAAAAGAGGGTCAATTAGCAGTTCCGGCTGACGGTCCCAGCAAGTCAATGAATGACAAGTGGGCTTTTAAACTTTGGAAGGGGGAAAAAAAACAAAAGTTGCCAAACTTCATAAAACACAAGACATATACAGTATAAGACTCCGCCTTATTTCTTCTCTGAATCCGAGTGGCCACAGGCTCGCAGGCCATTGAATATCATGTCGACGTGCTCTGCGAGCAGCGTACGTGCCAAACTTCATAAAACACAAGACATATACAGTATGAGACTCCGCCTTATGTCTTCTCTGAGCAGCGTACAAAGCCTTCCTTCCATCTGAGCGACGCACAAAAGCCTCCATTTGACGAGAGCATTTTGCCGACACGTTTTACCTGCAGGATGAGGATGAAGTAGTCCACAGATTTGCCCCTCTGGTAGACGTAGTGGTGCGGCGAGCGCTTGTCGCTCTCATTGAACTTGATCTCCTGGATGACGTCGGGGTGGCGCAGGATTCGCAACAGCACCTTGTCGGATATCTGAGCCGGGCTGAACAGGGTCACCTCTGCGCCCGCACACACACCGCATTTTTTCATCTTTGCATTCAGCCATGAATTGAGTGTGTGTGTGTGTATGTATATATATATGATGATGATGATGATGATGATGATTGGGTTGCCTCCCACCTGTAGCCAGGAAGCGGTGGGCTGCCAGCAGCAGCTGAGGCGAAATCTTCACCTTGGACTCGCGCTCGTGCTTGAAGGCAGAGAAGTCCCTCTTGTTCTTGTTGGGCGCCACCTTCTTCCTGGTGCGGTTGTCAGCTGAGAAAAGCAAACCGAGAGCACAAAGTGAGGCGGCGGTCGAAGCCACGCGCGCGACGGCGATCGCCGACTCACTGTACTGATCCGACTCGTCCAGAATCTCCGATTTGATGATCTCCTCGATGACGTCCTCCAGCGTGACCAGGCCCAGCACCTCGTAGAAGGGGTCGCCCTCGCCCTCGTTGTTCACCTTCTGCACGATGGCCAGGTGGGACTTGCCTAACGCGGGCAGGCAAAAAGCCACATTTTGGGGTGAACGCGATACGTTTTTTTGGGTTCGCCGGCGTCCATTCGAGCGGGGCCGCCCGGCTATGTGGTCTTAGCGCGCGAGGCTCGCCGCTTGGCACTTGTCATCGAAAGGTCGTGCCATCTCTGCCTTTCGTGTTTGCATTCGGCCACAAAGTCCCTCACGGAGAAAGCGTTTTGCCACCCGATCCAGGCCTCCAAATTGAGAGTCCCGCGAGTGCCTCGGCTGAGGTCTTTGGTCTTCAACTGAATTATTCACGTGCGATAAAGAACTCGCACGGAAGAAGCACGCACTCTGGACAGCGGCCATCCACCCATCAATCAATCGACGATCGATTTGGGTTCCTTCCCGCCAAGTGATGGGCGACTAACGAGAAGCCACGTGACGCGGTCGCGCGGACGAGCCACTCGTACCTCCAGACTTTGACCGACGCCTACATGGAAACTAAAGAATTATTGACTGGCCTGCACACGCCCCACCCGCTCAGACCTTCGCGACATCATGAGTCGAATAATTAAGCACGAGGCTCCTTGGCTAAGTTCACAGCAGCGGGCTTGTGAAAGAAAGTGAGAAATCCGAGTCACCTTGAACGCATCCACGGTGACCGGCGCCGCGCATTCGCGTCGTCGGCTGCCTGCCGAGCGAAGACGGAGACCGCTCCGTTCGCTTCTGCCGCTAAGTTGCCGTCGCAGCCTCGCCCCACGTGATGCCCGCAAGTCTTCGCGGGTCGCTGTCGAGGCGCAAATCGACACCATGTGTCAGGCATGAGGAACTCGCTGGGTGTGTGAGGGTGGGTTGAGTCGATATTTCAAAAGCGACCGGAGCCCCGGGAACAAAAAGCCCCCCCCCCCCCCAAATGCCTAGAGAGACTCACTTGAGCGTCCAGTGACACAGAGGGACAGACAGACAAAGATGTTCTCCAAGAACAGGTTGTGCGCGTGTGTCGGCTGAGTCCACAAATCCAGACCCAAAGTCAAAATGACCCTCCTGCCGCTGAGGCAGCCGGCCTCCGCGCCGGCCCCACTTTCTGACAGCAAGCGCCGAAGGTTTGTTGGCAAACAAGAGCCCCCCCCCCCCCACTGGGCCTACCCAAAACAAACGCGTGTACGTGCACGCCTGTCAGTCCCGTATTTAGCAAAGTGACGCTCAAGTCGAGCTCTCACGAGTGAGTCGATTGACACAAAGAAAATTTCATTTCGCAGTCAAATTTGTTCCATACAAAAGCATTTTTTCCTTCCCAATGATTGAGGTTTTGTATTATTTTTAAAAAAATGGGTCAAGAATGAGCAAGCAACGTCGCACGCGAGAGAGACTGATGTACAGGGTGTTCCAAAAGTCTTGGGCACATTTTGACATGGAATATCTCGGAAACTATTCAGGATCTAAAAAGGCATCTGGTAAATTCAGAAAGCTTGTCATCTCAATTTTGACATGGAACGTTCAAAGATGTTCAACGTGAGCACCATTGGTCACATGACACACATCAAGCCGATTCTTGCCAAACGCGTCCCAGCGTTGCATTGTCAATGGTTGCAACAGCTTCCGTTATTCGTGCCTTCAGCTTAAGGCATAAGGCGGCCATCCGTTGTGAATTTACCGTGCCATCTCACGATGGACTTCCTCTCCGGTGGCTCCGTTCCGAAGTTTCTGCGAAATGCACGTTAAACAACAGTCCATGATTCCGTTTTTGCAAATTCAAGCACACAAAACGCCTTTCCTGGTTGAGTGAACGCCATTAATGGGTCTGAAAAGAAATTAAAAAAAAATCAATAGCCTTCCCAAAAACTTCATGTTCAAATGGCACCACTTTTATCTTAACTACCATTCGTAGTTAAGGAGATAAGGGGACTTGAAACGTGCCCAAGACTTTTGGAACACGCCGTACTTTGCCTTTTGGAAACGGATTCAGTTGGTCGTTTGGTCAAGGCAAAGCAGACGTTTGCAAAGGTCCGATGAACGAGAAGCGGTCCGCTTTTGCGGAGGACCACAGAAAGCAATGACTCATTCCCGTCGAGAGGGCACGGACAACTTCAAGTTCACCGATGACTGTAAATGATTACTCCATGAGTAAAATCACGGTCGGTTAATCGATGACTTGCGACAGCACTCCTCTCAAGGGAGTGCGCTTATTTGTCAGGATAAGGAGGTGAACAAGTCGGACGTGCGCACAGCAAAAGGCCGAGAGCAATTGACGGCCCCGAAAACGCTTTCCAACTGCCCTCGTTTGACAAAAGATGGCGGCTGAGCACCACCTTGGTCTACAGGAAGCTCCTCGACTCACCCCAACATAGTTCCTTGGCACCAACAAGTTTGGCCTGAACACACAAACCGTGAACAATAGAGGGCAAGTACCCCCCCCCGCCCCCCAAAAAAAAACAAAAACATTCTACCAACCAGGCGACTATGCGGTTGTCTATCCACACATACGTGAATGGAGCTAACATGTACCGACTCGCCCCAGGCTCACTTTCTTTCCTGCCGTGTTCTCCTCCCCACCTAACCAGAGGCCAACCGGCACCCACGCAGTGTGTGTGTGTCGTCGATGAAAGCCACACGCTGGAGACCCACACGGATTCTCACGCCACGCCGCGAGCTTAGCACCAGGCTAACGTGCAGCCCGCCTGACATGACACCACCGTTTTGCTTTCTTAGCGTCGCGCTATTCACATCAGCTTCCACTCGCCTATCTTCTCGGAAACACAATCGACTGAACTGCTCGGGTTTGTCCCGAGCAGCCTTTCCGACGTCACCCTCGGTTCCGCTTCCTGTTTGACGGTTCCCGCTCTATGGTTATCGGCACCCGTCAGCCTCATTGCACGAGGAAAAGGGAGGTCCGGCTTTCCGGGCATCCTTTCGAAGACAGGGCGACGTGACATGGGCGGACTTTTCGCGGATGTGAACAATAGGGGGCAAGTACCCCCCCCCGCCCCCCAAAAAAAAACAAAAACATTCTACCAACCAGGCGACTATGCGGTTGTCTATCCACACATACGTGAATGGAGCTAACATGTACCGACTCGCCCCAGGCTCACTTTCTTTCCTGCCGTGTTCTCCTCCCCACCTAACCAGAGGCCAACCGGCACCCACGCAGTGTGTGTGTGTCGTCGATGAAAGCCACACGCTGGAGACCCACACGGATTCTCACGCCACGCCGCGAGCTTTGCACCAGGCTAACGTGCAGCCCGCCTGACATGACACCACCGTTTTGCTTTCTTAGCGTCGTGCTATTCACATCAGCTTCCACTCGCCTATCTTCTCGGAAACACAATCGACTGAACTGCTCGGGTTTGTCCCGAGCAGCCTTTCCGACGTCACCCTCGGTTCCGCTTCCTGTTTGACGGTTCCCGCTCTATGGTTATCGGCACCCGTCAGCCTCATTGCACGAGGAAAAGGGAGGTCCGGCTTTCCGGGCATCCTTTCGAAGACAGGGCGACGTGACATGGGCGGACTTTTCGCGGATTTCACGTCTGTCCCTTCTCCGCCAAAGGCGAACGGGTAGTTGAGCCCGCGGACGCCATCCCGCCCGCCCCGACGGTCGGCGCACACAAGAGTGACACGCCTGCTTGGGCTTGAGTTTCAGGTGTGCCCGGATGATGTCATCAGCTGCCATTTGGCTCACAAGAAGGGAAGAAAAAGACTCCTTCGTTTTCAAGCGTTTTGCGGCCTTTCCTGGTTGAGTGAGCTCGGCTCGGCTCAGCTCAGCTCGGCTCGGCTCGGCGTAGCTCAGAGCTGAGACGAGGGCCGCGCCAGCGTGTTGGTGTCAAGGTGCACGGGGGGCAGAGGACAAGCTGTCAGGGGCCTTGACAAAGCGAGCGGCTTGGGAAATGATTGAAGAAAAGACCAACAAAGAGCCCCGCCAAAGATACACACACACACACACGCACGCGCGCACACACTCGACCGGTGTTATTTGAACAAAGACGACGCGGGCGCCCAAACCGGCTCCCGTGGCCCAAGCAAACGTTCACGCAGTGAAGCAACACATTCAAATCAAGGGATGGAAATTCAAACATTCTTTTGTTTTCAATCTGTTTCGTCACCGAGCGACAGATTCATTGATGATTAAAATAAGCCTTGCTTGCAGCCCATTTTAAATCCCTTTTTTGGGTGAAAAGTTTCATTGCAAACGATGCTTCTGATTTCTTTCATCGATGTTTTTTTTAACATCGGCACAACACAGCGAAAGAAAAAAATGAAAAGGAGCCCAATGGCACCGAAAGGCCGACGCCGCGCGCGGAGCGCCAAAACGTGCCATCGTTTCCTCGCGGAAGTGGACGCGTGGACCCGAATCGGACGCAAAGCCGAATGCTCACGGCCATCCGATTGCCGGGCGTCATCTTGTGGAATTTCAAGGTGTTTGCTCACAACGCATTCAGCGCGCTTATTTCTCGAGGGACGCGCGCGAAATATCGCCTCCCCGTCGTCCGCGTCGCCCGCTTTTCCAATTTGGCGCAGCCCGGTCCGTTGATCGAAGCCCTCCGACGGGCTCAATGGGGGGGAAATTGGCAAAGACGCGTGCGCCTCCGCTTCTCGACGTGTTTTGGACGTGCGCGGGAGGTCAGAACAAAAAGTCCAAGCTGCCGAGGGAGCCCGCGTGACAGCCTGTTGACTCATCGGCAGCTTTCTTCGCGGACGCTTTCACAATGACGCCCGTCGGCTTTCCGACGCTTGAATAACCGCCGCAAGCCGCTTCTGGACTTCCATGACACCTTTTGACCTTTTTCCCGAAACAGAAACCCAAAAGGGTGGCCACCAAGAGTGAACACGTCAATCGCTCGACGTTTTCTTTTCCCTATTCGTGTTTTTTTCTGGCAGAAGTGGATGGCAGCAAGCGACCAACTTGTCTACGGATACGTTTGTTTTTTTTTTTCCTGCGGCAAGTGCTTATTTCTCCCAATAAATACCAAACAAGCTTTGAAAGTCTGCCCAAAAGTTGTTGTCCCCCCCCCCACCCCCATCAAGTCAAGCTATCCAAATTGCTGAGTTCTGTGACAATGTAAGCGGCAAACCTACCGTGTGACAACACAGACGCTCTACTTTCACTTGAGCAAAACAAGAAAATCAAAAGAATTTTGATTTGAGCTTTTTCCAAATTTGTAGTCATCAGCAGCAGAACCCAGGAGGCTTGGGCCCAAAACGCTGGTTCCTGACCAAAAAGCGGAGAAAACAACCTTTGTCAAACACGCGAAGCGTATCCGTGACTTTGACGCTCGATATATCGGGTTTTTTTTTCTTTTACGACACCTCAATGACCAAACAACAAAAGCAAGACTGAAGAAGGGCTTTTGAGGGCAAACTAAGAAATTTACAGATCCGCAACTACGAAAGGCAAAGCCATTTTGTGCTCAGCTTCCCATCACCCTTTTTGACGCTCGCTGAGCTGAAGACTCGCACGACCTCGTGCCCGTTTTTCACGTCCATATTTGGAGGGTATGACCTTCAACGCGGCGGAGGCAGCGCTTGGACTTTTGCGCCTCCCGCCGCGACTTCCTGCCGACGGCATTAAATTTTCATCACGGCTAACGGCGGGGTGTCGCCATCTCAGAAGGTCACCTGGCAGTTCCGAACTCCTGCGCGCGGGACGTCGTCGCCGCGGCAACGGACGCCCGGCAGCAGCGCGCCGGAACTTGAGATTCCAGCGGGGAGTCCGCTCGCCCTGCCCGTCCGTCCGTCAATCGCGCAGCCGACTGACCTCCCATTTTCGTTCTACCCACAGAGCAGAGAGAATATCGGCCTGTCTACACTGCTAATTCTTTGTCATATATACACATGTGTAAATGTTTATTTGGGGGTCGGTTTCAATAAAGAAATACGGAAAAAGAAAAGCATTTCAAAAACCATGATTGTGACCAAGAACCTGCGCAAGAGAAAATTGAGCTTTTTGAGCCTCTGGAATCCAGTCATGGCAAGTCAGTGAGTGGTTGCTCGTGTTTCGGCTTCAAAGCCCGGTCACGGAACAACTTCAACTCCCAACTCAAGGCGCCACTGGAACTCGTTTGTGTGTTTGTAGTCGATCGCTCCCGCCGCGCCAGAGCGAGATGCACCGCCGAGCTTTCTGTTGGCCCGCCGCCACTTTGCACTCCACAACAACAGAAGCAGCAGCAAGCGGGGTGACTGACACACGGCAGGAAGAGACTCCTCTGAGCCTCGGGGGGAACCCCCCCCCCCACACACACACACACACAATTTTAATGAAGACCCGAGCCAAGATGTCCGACAGGGAAGCCAAAGAGGAAGTGCACGTGTGTGAGCGGAGAAGTCAAAGAAGGAAGCGTCGTTACAAGTGGAGAACAAGCCTTGATTTGTTTGTTCGTGGGCGGGACAGCGGAACTTTTCAGTCCATTTTTCCGGTATCGCGACTTGGGGTATTTATTTTGGGGATGCCTTTTTACTGATGACGGCGCAAATTGAAAATAACGAAAGTAGAGAGAGGAAAAAGTGATCCACATTTGAGATTTTGATTGATTGATGATGAAAAAAAAAAAAAAGAAACGGGGACAGCAGCGATACGCTGGAACGTGAAACGGCGCGCGTTAGCGACAACAGATTCGGGGAAACACAATTTGTCCCATCTTTGGCCGTACTTATCAAAAAAAAAAAAAGAAACACACAGACACATGTAAGGCCTTTTTTTTCAGTAGTTCGCATTCGCAAATTTTGCCTATTTTGTTCAGTCGATTCACAATATTCTTGAATGCCAAGTCAGGTTTTTTTTCTGATCTCAGAACGAGCACTGCATAGATTTCAAAATAATTTTGTGGGATGAATTTTTTTGTTAGTCGTATATAATTGACAGGCAACAAAAACTTTTTTTTTTCTTTGTGCTTCTGCACCAAAGTTCATTTCAATCTGTCAATTTTTTGACTTGGACTTTCGTACATGAGTACCGGTCGAGACGACTTTTCCCTGTATTTTTTTTTTCGAACCAAAGTATTGGTACCTGGAGTGGAGCGGGAGTAGTTTTGCCACATCTGTCCCCGACTAACGGGTGAAATGAAAACAACAAAATTTCAAAGGAAGCTCTGTTTCTGGCCCTCATATGAGTAAAGAAACGGCGCATTGCCTCAAAGGGTTTTCGCAGAGGCATGCGAGCGACTCCGAATCTTGGGTTTGAATCCACGTGGGGCCATGTGAGGAGAATACGCACACCAGACGCGTCACGAAGTACAAACGCATCTTCAGGTCCGGAATTTTATGAAAACCCGGAAAGGTCACAAGCAACACTTTAGCAGGGGAAACGCGCCCCAAAAGTGACACCCAAAACTTGACGGCAAACTTGGCTTTCCCGAGCGGCAACAGGCAGCGGCGGCGGGTATCGTGAGCAGTTAGCCGTCAACGCCGCCTCGCGAGACCTCAGATCAGCGGCGGTCAAAGAATTACCCTTCCTTTTTTTGTGAAAACCAAAAGAAGACTAGAAAGTGTGAAGTGGCGCCAACATTTGCAGCAGAATGAATCAAAAGCATCTCACGACACCTGGCTTCGGCAAACGTCTTTGGGGGATTTCTTTCCCCACTCCCAAAGTCGGACGACCAAGACGGCCGGAGGAAAATAGGACCCGCCCGCCATCTAGCGCGGAAGTAGCCGTCAATCAACCACGAGCCACAAAGGTGCCGTCGAGATGGCTAACAACAGACCAGACCTCGTCCCGGGATTGGCCTTGCGTTTCCTGCTCCGGCTTCTTCACGACACCAAAAAGGAAGGATGACGCTGCCGAGACCGCCAAGGTTAGCCGCGGGCGCGAGCATGGACGACGGCCGCGTCTCAATTCCTCCGAAGGCGGCCTTTTCGGCCGCACGACGTCGCTTCCGGCGCGAGCGGACCGCACGTTCTAGAAAGACATTTGGCAGGTTGCGCCCTTCGAGACCTTCTAAAGCTCTATCCTCGTGCCGCCTCGGCGGCGCTTTGGACAGGCTTCGTGTGAATTTAGAGAGCGCGGGCGGCCGAAAAAGGCGGCACTTCGCGGGAGCCGGTCGGCGAATTTGGACACGGGCAAAGTTTGACCTTTTCCCGCCAGCCCCAGCGCGCCACCGACCTTTTTTGAACTCCTCCAGCATGGAATCCAGCTTGGTGTCATGGAAGACAAAGTGCACCGGGTGGTTGTAGAACTTGGTGATGGACTTCAGCGTGGTGCTGTCGTCCGGGTCGACGAAGGCCAGGTCCTTGACGAAGAGCACGTCCACGATGTTGGAGCGCTCGCCCTCGTAGACGGGGATGCGGGTGTAGCCGCTCTCCATGATCTCGGACATGGTGTTGAAGTCCAGCACGGCGTCGCTGTGGATCATGAAGCAGTTGTCCAAGGGCGTCATCACGTCCTCCACCGTTTTGGTGCGCAGCTCCAGCGCCCCCTGGATCATGTTGAGCTCCTCCTTCACCAGGTCGTTGTAGGGCTCCGTCACCTTCAGCATCTCCACCAGCTTCTCGCGGTTGTACACCGTGCCGATCTCCTGGCCCAGCACGCAGTCCAGGATCTTGCTGATGGGCCACGACAGCGGGAAGGTGAGCAGCATGAAGAGCTTGGTGACCAGGATGGTGTTGGCGCCCACCGCCAGGCCGTGGCGCGAGCACAGCGCCTGGGGCACGATCTCGCCGAAGATCACGATGCCCACCGTGGAGGCCACCACCGCCCCCACGCCGGACTTGGTCAGGTCGTCCAGCAGGATGGTGAGAGTGGTGTTGACCAGAACGTTGCCCAGGAGCAGCGAGCACAGCAGGTAGTTGCCCTTGCGGCGGATGGGCTCGATCTTGCGGGCGTACTTCTTCTCCTTTTCCGTGCCGCAGCTCTGCACGATGCGCAGCTCCATGGGGTCCAGGGCCATCAGGCCCAGGTTGAGCCCGCTGAACATCCCCGACAGGACCAGCAGGAAGGAGATGAGGATCACCTGCGAGGGTGAAATGTCAGCCATCAACAACTCCTCCGCTGGACTTTCCCACATTTTCCGGGGATCGGGCGGACCGCTTTTTGGACTTCCTCGACCTACGTTCCAAACCAAGTCCCGTGCTCACAAAGAGTCGGTCAAGATCGGCCTCAAGTGCGCTACGACCTTCGTAGGTGAACCGTTCTGGAAGCTTTTCGATCTGTTTCAGCAGTTCTCGACTCATTTGGGACCCCATTGTCGACACAGATAGAAGCTTTTTTTTTTTTCCCCCCCGGTTGCTGTCATTTGCCAAGTGAGTATTTTCTTACATTGTTTTGCTCAAACAGGACTGATTGGTACCTCAGCCTTGATTATTTGGTTACAATTTAGCTTGCAGAAAAGTGTTTGGGTTTTTTTTTTTTTTTCTCCTCTCGCGGAAATTAGAAACAGTTTCAATCTCAAGACTTATTTCGACACTCGCATGTGGTTAAAGCGCAGCAAAAATGGCACCAGTCTCTTGCCCCGCCTCGCCCCCTGACCTGTGGAATTTGGCCTGTTTTGCTGCCACTTCTCCACCTCCGCACTCCTCTCTTACTTGGAGAGCAGGCTAGGCTCTTGCTCTGAGGAGTCGGCGTCGGCCCGACCGGGACAGGTCCCGAGGAGAACCACTTCTCCGGAGGAGTCAACCTGCAGCACTTTGTTTCATTCTCTTGTACAACGCAACAATCTACCGTCTCCTCTCATACGATAAATGTTGGCCGCTCGTGAGGGTGACCCCTTCCCAAGGTTTCTTTTTTGTTTTCCCTTCTCCTCCTCCTCCTAAATGGGTTTTCTCTGAGTTTTTGATTGGGTGGTTGCGGGGTTTGGGCCAGCGGGAGTTCCTTTTTGTTTAAGCCCTTTGACACTCTTTCTGTTCTGAAGGGTTTGGGCATACAAATAAACTTGACTTAAGAGTAAGCACCTTTTGTTCTTCATTGTGCCAAATCAAAACTTGTATATGATTGAGAATTAAAAAAAAAAAAAGAAAAGAAGAATTGGCACTTTTTGCTTCAGTACATTTCAGAGTTGGGGCTTTTTACTTTTTGCAGTCCTTTGTTTGTTTGTTTGCTTGTTTTTCTCTAGCTCGACTTCAGTACAGCGCGCGAGCACATGTTCCGTGACTCACCTGAAGCCACACGGGGAGCAGGGACTTCTTCACCTCCACCACCCGCATCCGGCCGTCGCGCTCGTCCAGCAGGGACCACGCGTCCGGGGGTTCCAGGGGGTCTCGCACGCACAGGGCGAACACCTTGACCACCTCGCTCTTGCGGAGCTGCTTGACGGTGACGCTGGCCAGCCCGGAGGTGTTGTGGTTACTCACGTTCATGGTGCCCTTCACGACCAGGTCCTTGCTGTGCTCCGAACACGTCAGGTTGAGAGGCACCTCCACGGCGCCGTGGGCATCGTCCTCCGCCTCGCTGGAGTAGAGCTCCGTGAAGCGGACGAGCGCGGAGCTGTTGGGGAACAAGTGGAGCCCGTAGAACCGGACCAGGATGTCGCTGCCCTCGGTTACCTGGATCACGCCGCGCTCGGTGGTCCCGGCCGGCATGTCGCTGCGCTCGAGCCGCATGCCGAGTATCCGCGTGGTGGCCCGCGGCTCGGCCAGCGCCGCCTCGGCCCCGACGCCAGCCGCAAGGTGGGTAAAGAGCAGTAAAGTCCGCAGAAAGCCGCGTCCGCTCAACGCCGTCGCCATGTTTGTTTCGCTCACTGTCAATTGTGTCAGAGGCGGGAGGGGCAGCGGGAGGGGGATAAGACGTCACTACATTCGTTTGGCTCATTTACATTCACGGAAGCCGGCCAATAGGCTGCTCAAACGTCATCGCGACAATGTCCACTGAACCGCCCTCCCGGTGAAATTTTTGTTTTCAAACCGATTTGACTCACTGCCTTCAAGTACGTCGCGTCATTTCACTTTCTGCGTAAAATAGATTACTGTAAACATTTACATTTAAATGTTTTACATTAATGATTTGTCTTAAAACGTACCACGCTCAATGTCGTTTCGGGTCCCTACGCCATTTTCTACAAACTTTTTGCGCTTATAAAGATCTTTGGGCGTTTTTACCCTCTCCGTTTTTCCCATAAATGCCACTGCTAAAACCTATACCCTATACTGTACTGTTTTCTTATAAGTAGCCACACTCTATTGATCCAATAAAATAGCTGAATGAAAGGACAATTACAAAGAAAAATCATCTTTACATTTCCGTTTTTTAACGGCCAGCTCTGTTTAACTTATTTAGTTCAATACAGTTCCATAAATTGCATTTTCATGTTTTAAATTCAAGGGTATGTCGTTCAATCACCACATGAGATCACCCTTCTCATTGTCAACATACTTTCAGTGATTTCCAAGGTCTTTTTTTCGAAGTATCCATTTTCCATAAAACTCACTACACAAACTTTTTAAGACTGAATTGTGTTTTCTGTTCAATAAACCAAAATATGGTCAGGAAACAAAATGAGGTTACGTCTGCCCGAAATGAATCCAACACAATAGCTTTATGAAAGACAAGTATAAATTAAAATAATCGTCATTTGATTGACGTCGCGCAGTCAATTTCATAACCCCAAAACTCAATGCCAGAAATCGCAGATCGCAAAACGGAAGTCGAATGAAGCCCGAATGTCAGGATTAGGTTAGAGCGCCCTCTTTTGGTCAAATTACACAATCCGTTTCCATCATGGTGCCTTTTTTTACAGTGGTCTCCATCAGATAGATCTTAATGGAAATTCACATTCGACCTCTCAATTAAACTCTTGCGAGGAGCTGCTGTCGGCCACAACTTGAGAAGAGCCGCTCACACGCAAACCGATCGGCCAAACCGTAACTCGCTTCGCCATGCGCCCCGTTAAGGCACACAACCAACGCACCAACGCTATAGAAACCGTAAAGACGCCAAATTACTTCTTTACATTCTCTTGCAGTAATTTGATCTAAAATACGGTGTTATTGTTCGTCCTTACATTCACATAATAACAAGTTGTGGCGTTTTGGGAGGGCTGGAACCCTTGTTTGGCATTTCAATTCCTTTCAAGTAAATTTAATATTTGAGTCGACTGAGTTACCACTGCCCGGCAATTTCATTCTCTCTCTCTTACTTCTGTGTCTGACGGGAAAACAAACGCTGCACAGCGATTGCCGCAAAAAGGAAACCAGCAGTGCGGCAGCCAATCGGATCAGACGTGACAGTCAATATGGGGCAAATTACAGGTGTGAGGGCGTCCAAATATTTTCCCAACAGTGTGATGCCTTGCACTTGTACACTAACGCAAATACAAGCGCAACCACGGTGCTCAATGAGCACCTCTCTGACAATGTCATTCAATAGACAGCTGCACTATAACTGTGAGAAACGGTTTGCGCTTTCTACTTGTAGACTCTAGAACCCCCAACCCCGTCCGCGATTCCCCTCTTGACCACTAGATGACGCCTTGTTATCGTGGTTTTCAAGTTTGATGTGTCTCACGATGCTATTTCAGAAACCTGTCGGCCGAAAACTAGCATTTATGCTAAGTCCGGCGAATTTACACGGTTTATTCTTGTGTTGATTGATGTGCGCTGTCCTAACGAAATAAATAAATGAATACATGAATAAATAGATAGAAATAAAAAGTTGCGATGTCGAAAGAGAGGACGCGGAGCTCACCGACCGACTTCCATGTGAGTTCACTCGACAACGGCGACCCCATGGAGACACAGACGGAGAATTTACAAGATGATAAACATTTCGATCTTTATTTCTCATTACATTCAGTTTGTGAACTTCACGTGCTTTGTACCGACTCCTTGAATATGTGTGCTGTTATCTCCCAGCACAAAGTTATTTGGTGAAATGCTTTGAAAATAAGGTATTCCTTTATTTCTATCAATTACAGAAATTATGAAGAAGGTTTGATGGTGGGAAAAATGTGTTTGCTTTCAGGTCGGAACTGGGACAATCCGAGTTCCCACCTTCCTTGATTGCAGCATCATCATCATCATCATCATCATCATCATCAGTCTCGTCATCGATGAGTGGAAGACTCGCGAGATTTGTCGGCCTCACGCGCGATGATTTGGTCCAACTCCCCCGCTGAACTTTTTGGTGGGCAGGCCAAGAGGCGGCGTTTGGAATGGAGGCAAGAGACTCGAGCGGAAACGGAGGAGGGCTTAACTTGCCGAGAGGAGGAGGGATGTGGGCGGCTGGTGGACGTACGAGAGTACCGCTAAAGGAAAATATTATTCCGTCGTTGTGGCTCCTCCGAGCGCGAAGGCGTCCGTCCTTTCATCCCCGGCAGCAACGGCGCTGTCTCCTCGGCTCGGCGATCGAGGTAAGTCGCCCCCACCCCACCCGAGCCCCCGTCCCCGGTGTGCGGAGGTCTAGTTGCACTCTTGAAAGCTTTGAAAGTCAAGTGAGGCGAAGTTGTGAGCGAGAAAAAAAGTTGGCCCAAATCAGCTTCTCCTTTTCTTGAGCGACGAAAGCTTGCATTTTTACTTTGATGGAAAGTGCTCGAGTGTGAGTGTCTCAAGTGCTCGGTGACTCATTTTCAACCGGATTTCGCTTCATTTCATTTCGTTTGTCGGTGGTGTAACATCATCTTTTACTGCGACGGAGTAAAATTGGACAGGAGAAGCGTAATTGAACACATCTGTATGGGGCTGAGTTGAACATGAAGATGAGAAGTGCTTGAATTTGCGATGAGGTGTGCTGAAAAATCATCTTTTTGAGGAAACTTAGGTTGCCCGTGACAGGAAAAATGATTGGACATTTACAGACTGGCGAAAAGGTGTTCGCAAGCTAACTAGCCAGTGAACCCAGCGGCAGAAGAAACGCACGAAAGGGTCAAGTCTGTCATAAATGTTGACCAAAATATGTGTTGACGGTGATCAAATACTCTTTGATGGCTAGGGGGGAAAAAAAAGATCTAAAAGTGCAATATTTGTTGAAGACGTTAGCTTCATAGAAGACCCCAAGTCTTCGATGACTTCTCTTCGGCAAGTTGAAGGCAAGTGTTCAGTGTTCTGAAAAGGTGGACATTACGCTTTCCTAAAGGCCGATTCATCCGAAATGTTGAGAAAAACATGCGTCGAGTATACTGTACTGGCGACAGATGATTGTTCTCGATGTTACATAACACCTCTGAGTTGTCTGCAAACAGATGTACATTGTGAGACTCAAAATTGTCGTCCTCGCTACTGCAGTTGGAATCAGAAATTGGTCAGGTCATTTTCACGAAGCTCGGCGAGCAACAAGAAGCCAACAACTCCAAAGACGGACGCAATCTGCACTGACCAATGAGTCGGGAAACTGGTGGAATACTTGTTGTGAACGTGTGCTAGCCCGCGAACGAAGCAATTGAAACTTAAGATCCTCGTTGGAAGTCATTCGGCTTCAACTTTTGGAAAAAGTTGCTGATAATTCCAATCCGAAATCACGTGATTTCGCGCAGGCGTCTGGCAAAACAAAGCTTTGTGAAGGTCGGCCATTTGATCGCCAATCGATCCAACGGCCGTGTTCATTCGTTCACAGAGGTCAATTCAAAGGTCGGGGGTTTAATCAGGTAAAATGAGAAGAGGCCCGAGGTGTCAGGTGAATTATTCAGAGCTCGATTGTTCAGCGCTCCCGACACTCCGGCCGGGTGTTGCCATTGTCGCATGGACCTCGGTCCAAAAAAGTGCAAAGGCGCCTTTCTGCCCGTCCGGTCCGGCGAAGGCGAACTTTGATTTGACTTCAACCTTCAATGCGTTGAAGATTCTTCAGTTTCCGTAACGACGAGCAAAAACACGTCTTTGATGTGTCCGAAGACCCGTCCGTTCGCTTTGTCCAAGACTCTAAATTAGCGCACGTTTCGTTAGTCAAGGACAATCGGGGACGTTCACAACAATAACAAAACGCGTCGCTTTTCAATGTTGACACAAACGCTCGCTTGCGTGAGGTTTGTCCAAGACTTGAAATTCTCTTTACTGTTTGGTTCAGTCCATTGAAGACCCAAATCCAACCCGGACGTTTACAGAAAGACGTCTCGTCGTTTTGTCGAGTGTCCCCGACGTCACTGCCGTTTTACAAAATCGGTGTGTTTTCTAAACTCAGCTCCAAGTGGCCACCAATCGCATTGCCACTTGTCTAGTGGTGGACATGGCCGCTCGCTTTAGTCCTCAAAGCAGAGACACCTCATGTCGAGGGAGATCTTGCTTTATCTTTGCGCGGGAGGTTGTCGATCGTAAGTGCCGAAATCATCTTGGAAGGATACAAAGCCCACCTCCGGTGTCATGCGGCGCGCCGTGGCGGAGGACCCTCCCAAAAAAGCAGCGAGGCGGGAGAAGCGGAGAGTACCGAACAGAATGTATGCAGAACAACAACGGTTACGGGTACACCACAAAAGCTCAATCCAAAGCACCGACCAAGTCCAGAAAAAAAACCCCAAACTCAAAAGTAACAACACGGCACAGTGACGAAGCCGACGCGCTTGAAATCATCCGCCGTGGACGGGAGCGGGAGGGCGCAGGTGCAACGATTCGCAGGCGCGGCCTTCGGTGACCCGTCGTCGTTATTCTTAGCCGGCGGCTTTGATAAAAGCGGGAGCCCGTGAGAAAGCGTCAGCCCGGGAAGACGCCGGAGCATTCCTCAAAAGCCAAAGCCAAAGAGTTGCTTTCAATAAAAGCAAAACGGGACACTCTTTCCCCCTTTTTACTGGAAGCCAAAACGTTTTGCCTCGTCCCCTCCCTTCTCATTCCGTTTGCTATGAGACACAACAGAGGAAATCCAGCCGCTGCCTTATCTGGCGCAGCCGACCATTGTTTCATGGAAGAATGCGACAGGGCACGCTCACTTATTTGGGAGGACTGATCAAAGTGGGGGGGGGCGGGGGTGGCCTGAGGCTCACATCGACAACTTCGTCAAAGCGGGATTTCGGGGTTTCTTTCTCCAAAATGTGTGTGTCGAATCGCAGAATAGATCCGCCTCTGCCCTTGACGGCAGCCAAATCTCCACGATTGCCACCGCTTAAAGAACACGATGTCGTCGCAAGAAACGGTCACTTGGGGATCATTCATGCGCAGGTCTTCGTCGATCGGCCGTCGAGCACCAAGTGGAAGAAACGATCTGAAAATGGGATTCTCCTGATTCACGGCAGTGCTTTGAAGGTAAATGCTCTTCTTTCCATCGTTCATTTGCGCCTTCGAATATGGCCAAAAGGTCGACGGTGCGGCCTCCCTTCTCGCTCTGCCCACCTTCACCTTTTTTTACCAACCTCGCAGCCCACGTCAAAAAAAAAAAAAACCCGAAGCAAACTCGCCCACCCGTCTTCCAATTCGAGTCACTCAAGAATGAAACGTCTCGCCGCTTTGCTCGCCATTTGTTGTGCCACGCCAGCGTTTGGATCAAAAACGTCACGGGAGTCGTGTCGAATCGACCTCGGTGAGCAAGCGCGGCGGCCTCATTTGCCAGCCGCGTCCACGCGGTGAGCCCCGGAAAGCCCCCCGCCCGCCTCGACGATACCGTGGCGGGTTTGAAAGGCTTCTTCCTGTCTGGCAGCCTCGCGTCAGCGGTGGAAAATAAACTGGGCGCCGAGTTCGGTGAGTGAACAGTGGACTGTTTGTCTTGGGCGCATGTGTTGTGTTTCAAGGACCCGAAGGCAGCGGCCGGCCCGCCGCGTGTCATCAAACGTGTGTGCGGAGTTCCCGTCCAAAGGCGCGTTCCTGCTGCCGGCTATTTGCCGGATGACGTCGCCGTGGTGACCCGACGCTCCAAGGGCGCCAAAAAAAACAAAAAAAGGCTTTGCGAGTTATCGTTCTGTTTTTACAAGAATAATTTGGACACCTAAACGCAGCACGAGGTTTTTCTGTGCAGGCTTTTTTTGCGTGCGCTACTACCGTCGCAAAAAGCAAAGCGACACGCCGGGCTGTCTGTGCGCCTCACCGCTCGAGATTTGGCTTTGTGTTTGCCTTCTGTCATCATGAACCTGATTTATGATCATATAAAACTAACACTGTCGAGCACCACATTGTGCTCGACAGTGTTGCGCATCCGTTGCAGCCAGGTCGTCCAAGGTCGTCCGGGAAGGCGGATTCCCCCGTCTGCGGGCCCTGCTCGTGCCGCATGCAAATTAAATCAAACTCCACCGTGGGATGGGAGACACAACGCAGCGCGGCACGCAAAGCCATCTGAAAACCGCAAGAAGCAACGTGTGGGGTTGGAACTTCCTTCTTGCTCTTTAACGGTTTCTTTATGACGCTCCATGCGGACGTGTTTGCTCAGCACGTTCCCGTGTGCTGCTTTTCAAAGGCGCGCACGCGCACTCTGAGAATTGCCAGGCGGTTCTAGAACGTAAAAAAAAAACCCCCACACAAAAACAAGAGTAAAAAAGAACATGAGTAATTGTGTGTAAGCGATGCTATCAAGCGAGGAAATGCCAAAGAGAGCAATACGGGAGTTCCTGGCAATGCCGTGACAGGAAATCTAAAATATGCCTCAGAGGGGCCGTAGATACGAGTTACATTTTGTTCACTTTGGAAGGCAAGAAGACGGAGCAGGTCCGCCAGCAAAATCTCATGGCAGCACCAAAAACACAGATCGGGACGCAGAGGATAAAGAATATACGCCTGCAATTTAGTCACCCGTCAGCATGCGTTTTGAGGCATTGTGGCCAAATAGCCGGTCCTCAAACGGGTCCAGCTCAGCCGCCAGCAATTGCATTTTGCATGCCGTACGAGCATCGGGCGAGCCCAAGACGACGTTGGCTGGTTGTTTTCGAGACTCGGGGAGCTTTTGCGTGGCGCGAACCAGTACAAATGGAGCAAAGGGGTGGCGTCATAGTGGCCTTGTCGCGCCCCGGCGCAAAGCCGCACTTATGCTTTGTTTGCGAGCAGGCCGTCCACCTCTGTGGCCGCGTTCGCGCCGGTACGTCGTACGCGCGAGATCCTTTGTGAAGAAGACGGCGCAAAACTGAAGGTGCTGCCATTCGGCCCTCACTGTGCAAATCGCTTTGACCGATGTTGACTTTGGCAGTCAAACCACGACCGGGAGTGGCCTCAAACGGGCCGATCCGTTCTCCCGCTTGCCAGCGGGGGGAGACAGGGGGGCTTTGATCGCATCTGAGCTTTGATTTGGGCGCACGTTCACGTTGGCGCTTCTCCACAGACGACGCCGACGTGAGGCATTGTGGCCAAATAGCCGGTCCTCAAACGGTCGCATCTGAGCTTTGATTCGGGCGCCGGGGCGCACGTTCACGTTAGCGCTTCTCCACAGACGACGTCGACAAAGATGATGAACAGATAGCAAAGAAGAGAAGATGGCGTCCTTTGGCCTCCCTTGTGCCAGGAAGAAAGAGCCAGGTAAGCTTGAGGAGACTTTCATTTTCAGAGCAACACATTTTTTGGTTTTCATAATATTGACATCGTTCGTGATGCTTCTTGTCTTTGATGTTAGAGCTGGAGAGGAAGCTGAGGGCCAACGACCGCGAATACAACCTCTCCTTCAAATATGCCGTGAGTGTCGACCGCTACATTCCGACGCAAAGATGCAAGTGCCCGTTTGCTTTTTGTTTGCCTTTTTTTGGTGGGGCGGGGCGGCACCCCTTGTTTGTGTGCCTTTTGTTGGCGGTCCGGTCCAGCCGCTGATCACAACCACCTGGACTCACTCGTTCAACATTTGCGAAATGCTTCGACACACACGCACACACAAAACTCTTTGTGCCGAAGAAATAAACACGGGGCGGCCCCCCTTGTTGGTGTGCCTTTTGTTGGCGGTCCGGCCCAGCCGCTGATCACAACCACCTGGACTCACTCGTTCAACATTTGCGAAATGCTTCGACACACACGCACACACAAAACTCTTTGTGCCGAAGAAATAAACACAGCAACTCAAAGTCCTCCACCGCATCTAAAACGACAACAACAAAAAAGTCCACGGCACGCCTGTTTCTGTACCGTGACATCCTTCCACGTCATATCAGCACGCGGCAACTTTTCTCGCCTTTCATTTGTGTTAAGAGCCAAATTGCGCAATCGAAGCGCATCCACCAAGTCGAGAAAGTTGCATGAAATTAAAAGCTTGCCATGCACCGGGCTTCCAATTCATTCCGGGGTTAGTTTTGATTTTGTTGTGACTTTTGCCCTTTAATTTCACTTGTTTTGAATTTGTTTTTCCAGCCGCTTGTTTGTTTCTTTGTTAGTTTTTTTTCATATATGAAGAATTTGATTTTGTTGTGACTTTTGCCCTTTAATTTCACTTGGTTCGAATTTGTTTTTCCAGCCACTTGTTTGTTTTTTTCATATCTGAAGAATTTGTGGAGCGCAAGATGAAACAAAAGTGTCATAAAGTCCGGTCTACGACAAGCTTCCTCTTTTCTGTGTGGACCTGCAGTAGTACCGAAATAAATACATTTAAAATGAACCCCGAACATTCATCTTTTCGAAACATGAGATGTAGGTTCAGTTAGGGTTTGTTTTTGCCCCCCCCCCACCCACCCGTTGGTTTCGGTTGACTCTGATCAGCTCGCCGTGCGCTTTCTCCCCCGCAGACGAATGCCATCAAGACCTCCAAGTACAACTTTTTCACCTTCCTACCTCTCAACCTCTTTGAGCAGTTCCAGAGGATC
>NW_017805121.1:191931-199005 GCF_001891065.2 Hippocampus comes | reverse complement strand
TACTTTCTGGTCCTGCTGGTGCTCCAGGTACGCCGGGAGCGCCAATCCCGAAACACGCTCCTCGCCCCTCGTGGGTGTCGCTCGGCAGCTGGTTGTCACCGAATTAAATGCGCCGCTTGCGGAAACCGTTAGCCGCTAAGTCACCGGAACAAATCGTGTGAGTTTACTTGTGTTTTGAGCGTCTCTGCGGCCCAAATGGGTTGCCATCTGCTTCTGGATAACATGCTATGTTTAAGGGCTCCGGCGCCTTTGCTCGCATTAGCGTTTGTCCGCTTTAGAGTGCCTCGTCGTTGCCCGTCAGTGAGCATACGTTACATAGGGAAAGGGAGGTGAGAATTTCAACTTGTTCAACTTGACAGTGTGTGGACCAGGGCTTCTGACTAGCGCGACTGCTTTAGAGCGCCTCGTTGTGGCGGCATGCCAAGACCCGGCCGCGTATATCGCAGCCGCCGCAATCTTGAACCGGATACATTTTCACATCTCAAACATGAAGTTATTTGTATCCATTTTTGCAGCTCATCAATGATTTGATTGACAGTTGACATTTGAGAGGGGCGAGGTTTCTGCGCATCCAGCAGACACGCCCCACTTGACACTTGATCGTGATATGGAAGCCTCGTTTTTGATACTCGTGGATGTATTTATTTGTTCCAACCCCCCTCAAATAAGGCGGGGTTGTTAAGAGCTCTTCTTTGCGGACTGTCAAATTTCTTTTCACTTTGCAGGCGTTTTAGCTACGCTTGTTTTCTCCATCAGGTGATTCCCGAGATCTCGTCGCTGTCCTGGTTCACCACCGTGGTGCCCCTGGCGCTGGTGCTGTCCGTCACCGCTGCCAAGGATGCCACCGATGACATCGTAAGCGCCTCAGCCACCTTTAGCCGTCTCCTCACACCTGTTTAGCTTTCTTAGGGAACCGTATTTGAAGTCTGTGCTTTGTCTTGGGTGGGGGGGGTACACGGCGAAAGCGATGGAGTGCTCGCTGAGCACGTAAGGGAGCTTTTCGTTGCTTTTTGGGTTTTTTTTCTCAATTCTTTTTGTTTACATCAACGAGAAGTAGCGAAATTGATACCCGTCTGCTCCAGCGGACCGCGTATTGCCTGCTGAGGAGTAGATTTTGTTTGGTGGGTTCACTTTGTATGCCTTGATTTCTTTTAATGAAACACAGATTTCCCTCACTACATTGCCGTTCACCCATTCGTGGATTCGCTATATCGCTGAATTCCCCCCCCCCTTCCCCCAGTGCAATTTTGCATGCTGTTTTTTATTTTTCTTTTTTTTACAGGTTTTTGTGTCCTAATTGACTTCCTGTATTTTTTTTCCCAGGGCAGTTCTGCATGCTGTTTTTTACAGCGTACAAAACGAAGTAATCCAAATAGATTTGACTCGCGGCAGATGTGTGGGCGCTGACTGAATTCCCTTGACGCTGCCAATTGCGTCACCCCCCGATTTCACAAGCGACTGCTCGTTTCCCTTTTTTTTGGTGACGAGCTAATATGTCACGCTGTTGGAGGAAGTCAACCGCTTCCCTCGCGAGATGCCCTCGCGACCTTTTACTCTTAAATGGTTGACGAGCGCTAATAAGGAAGGCCAGAAACAACGAAGCAAAGCCGAAATAGGCCGACGCCACAGCTTAAACATTAGCTCGGGTTCACGAGAATCGGGGCCCGAGTCGCTAGAATGCGCAAGGGGCGGGTAAATCATCAGACTTTTTATCACTGTTGTATTTGCTTCCAGAATCGCCACCGGAGTGACAATCAAGTCAACAACAGAAAAGTCCAAGTCCTCATCGATGGAAAGCAAGTATTTCTTTTTTCCCCGTTTTATCGGCGGCCAGGTCGGTCGGATTCCAGAAAACAACGGCCCTGCCGCGCCTGAGGCCACTGAGGGGCTCTCGTGTATTTTGAGCGGGCGGGACTTGACCTTGCTTCTAAATGAACGGCGCCGGTTCGTCATCACACGCAGAAGGTGCGGAGCGCTTAGTCTGATGTTTGGACGAGCTCGCACGACGTCACTCGTTCAGCGAGCCCGTGATGGTTGAGCCGTCCGGCCGAGTTCCGGCGGGAAACACACCGGAGACTTCCTGTTGGCAATCCGACGCCCATATTTGGGCATTTGTTTGGCCCTCAAGGCTAACGTCCCGTTCTTCCGCCCACCAGACTGCGCAGCGAGAAGTGGATGGACGTGCAGGTGGGAGACATCATCAAGCTGGAAAACAACCAGTTTGTCACGGTGAGGCTGCGAGGCACCCTTTGCACACGTGCGACTACTTTCCAAATGTGCTTGGACTGTGTGAAATTTGATGGCGATCTGGAGAAAAGCTCCCGTCACCCAATTTCAGCTAGCCAAGCTCACTATTTATTGATGTTTTTCCTTCTTCGAACCGCTTCCTCAGGCCGACCTTCTCCTGCTGTCCAGCAGTGAACCGCTCAACCTAATCTACATTGAGACAGCAGAGCTGGACGGGTAAGACCCAGCGCCCGGTCTTGGTCCCGGTCCCGCTCCACGACCCACCGCCCTCATTTTGGCCAAACTTTTCCTCTCCTCCTCCTAAGTGAGACCAACTTGAAGGTACGCCAGGCCCTGCCGGTGACCGGGGACCTCGGCGATGACGTCAGCAAGTTGGCGGGCTTTAATGGTAGGAGGAAAAAAGAAAAACCAAACAAAGCCTGAACGGCATTCGAATTCGGCTCAAGCGCCACCCCTCCCCACCCTGCACCTGTGTCACGAAGGCGAAGTCCTCTGCGAGGCTCCCAACAATCGGCTGGACCGCTTCGCAGGGACGCTGGCCTACGCAGGGCAGAAGTACGCCCTGGACAACGAAAAGATCCTGTTGCGAGGCTGCACCCTGAGGAACACCGAGTGGTGCTTCGGACTGGTGCTGTTTGGAGGTGGGGCGCGCTACGTCGTGGAAGGAACGTCATGTCGTCATCTCCCGCTCCAAGCCGGCTCTGAGCTCTTTGTTTTCGACTCGAGGTCCCGAAACCAAGCTGATGCAGAACTGCGGCAAAAGCGCTTTCAAAAGGACCAGCGTGGACCGGCTGATGAACGTCCTCGTTCTCTGCGTGAGCACGTTTGTGTCATGTGTCCGCCTGGAAGAGGGCGATAAAACGAGTTTGGTGACAGATCGTCAAAATGGAATGGCGCCGTGCCCGATGAGCAGGCATAGCCGCAAAAAAAAAAAAAAAAAAAAAGCCTTGCAAATTGACCTCACCGCGAGAAGATTCTTAAAGGCCCTTTCAACTCACTTCTTGATTTTTTTTGTGCGACTCAGTGGCATTTTTATGACAAGATGTTTTCACTTTTGAACTTGCCCTGTGTTAGATCTTTCAAAAAAAAAACATGTTTTTCCACTCGGCTGCTTTAAGCCGCAGACCACCTCCAACATCCATGACAAGAGTTGGCGCGCCCCCTTTTTCAATTTGTGATTCATACTAGGCCACCATCACACTTTTCATTGCATGATGTTCCCCTTTGCAGATCTTCGGCTTCTTGGCGCTCATGTGTACCATCCTGGCCATCGGCAATTACTGCTGGGAGCTGGGCGAGGGCTCGGCGTTCACCCTTTTCCTGCCCAGGCAGAACGGCCACGATGCCGCCTTCTCCTCCTTTCTCACTTTCTGGTCCTACGTCATCATCCTCAACACGGTGGTGCCCATTTCGCTCTATGTCAGGTGAGGCCGAGGTCTTCTTTTTTTGAGGTGTGGGGGTTGTGTGGTTTCTGCCTTCTCCAATTTTTTTTCCCTATTCTTGGGGGGGGAGGGAGAAATCCCTGTCTTCTGCGCCGAAAGAAGTGCATGCGGAAAATACCTGACGGTCTCATAAACAGCCAACATTGATGAAGAATTGTGCATGCTTGCAAACATTCAGCTGAAGTAGAGGGGCTCGACCTCTTCAGTATTTACATTCGAGGGAGATTTTGCAAGCGTTTGCATGACGATCTCTTCAAAGTAGCCTCCCCAAAAATGTTGCGATTTGCCCATTGCGTTTCCTTTTTATTTGCTTCGTTGGCCCTTTTCCAGCGTGGAGTTCATCCGCCTGGGCAACAGCTTCTACATCGACTGGGACCGCAAGATGTACCACTCTCGCAGCGACACCCCCGCCGAGGCGCGCACCACCACGCTGAACGAGGAGCTGGGCCAAATCAAGTACGTGTTCAGCGACAAGACGGGCACGCTGACGCAAAACATCATGACCTTCAACAAGTGCTCCATCAACGGCAAGACGTACGGTGAGGAAACCGGGCCCGCAGAAAGGAAGGCCTCCGGTCGGGCAGTGAACGTGAGTGCTGCGCTGGTGTTTGTTCACAGGTGACGTTTTGGACCGCATGGGCCAGAGGCTGGAAGTGAATGCGGTGAGTCTTGCAAGCTCATTCAACTTGTTGCTCCCGTTCATGTCTTTTCAGCCATGGCGTAGCTTTGCCTGTTATGGTCTGAGATACCACCTTTTTTTTTTTATTTATTAATCCTTCATAGAATGATCATCCGTTTTTATTGATTCCTGGATTTGAGAGCAGTCAAGGTGGGGGGAAAGGCTTTTGAATAGCAGTCAGGGCACAAAATTGGCTTGAGGCAATATCGCACCCGGAGAAAAGCCACTCGGGCACGGGGAGAACGTGCAAACTCCACGCAGGAAGGCCAAGGCTGCAATCCAACGCACGACCTCCGCACTGTGAGCTTGACGTGCTACTCAGCCGCCCGATTTGCTGCCGATTGCTCAATAATTCGTAAAAAGAACAGACCGACATGGGGACCGAGCAGTAGGACAGATTTGTAGGGGAGGGGCGGGACCAAATTTGGAAATCAAAGCTTTCCTCCTGACGGTGACAATCGAGAGTTATTTTTATTTAGTGCAAGATGCCAAGCCCGGGCACTGTCTCCATGACGCCCGCTGTCTCTCCGAGCAGCACACCGAGACGGTGGATTTCTCCTTCAACCCGCTGGCGGACCCCCGCTTCACCTTCCACGATCACGCCCTAGTGGAGGCCGTCAAGCTGGAGATCCCCGAGGTGCACGCCTTCTTCCGACTGCTCGCCCTCTGCCACACCGTCATGGCGGAGGAGAAGAAAGAAGGTGAGCCCGCCCGCCAGCGCGGGAGCCGGCGCTCGCTTTCCTGCGCCCTTTTGACCCAACGGACCTTCTCCGCAGGCCAGCTCTCGTACCAGGCCCAGTCGCCCGATGAGGGCGCCCTGGTCACGGCCGCCAGGAACTTCGGCTTTGTCTTCCGCTCGCGGACGCCCGACAGCGTCTCCGTTGTGGAAATGGGCCGGCAGTGCACTTACAAACTCTTGGACATCCTGGATTTCAACAATGTCCGCAAGAGGATGTCCGTCATCGGTAAACGACTTCAGTACGAGACCGGCACGGTGGCGATTTAGAAGCGGGCGGCGCTCAGTGTTTGCGGTTGCCGTTTTTTTTGCGTTTCGGATGGCAAAAAATGCAAACCATCCGGGGAAAGAACACGTTTACGATACCTTGCCGAGACCATACGAGATCCTTTGTGGAAGCTCGATGTAGGCGGCGGAAGGCTGTATTTGGGTCGAAGACTCACCAGCCACTTTGACAGAAGCACGATACGATTGAATCCCTGCTCTGCATTCAATCTAAAAGAAAAAAAGGAAGGAAGGAATGTCTTTGGTGTTTTACACTTGTGCTCTGCATTCAATCTAAAAGAAAAAAAGGAAGGAATGTCTTTGGTGTTTTACACTTGCAAAACGTCACCCAAGGAAGGCACCGATGTGCTCCTTTTCCTCGGGTGGCAAAAAGTATTCACACTCTGCTCTCCGTTTCCGTCCTTTTTTTTTTTAACTTTATGACGTCATTTGCGGAGATTAAAAAAGGCCCGTTGACATCATTCCCGAAAAATCTCCTTGAGCAGAGCCACGAGGCGAATTTGACTCTGCGCTTCAGATGAAAAGCGTCTTTCTCCTTGCAATTGAAACCAGTTCGCAGTCCCGAGGGGAAGCTGTCGCTGTTCTGCAAGGGAGCCGACACCATCATCTACGAGAGGCTTCACCGCTCCTGCGCCAAACTGATGGACGTCACCACGGAGCACCTCAACGTCAGAGCGGTCGCCGCCTCTCGGGCTCGGGGGCGTTCGCCGCCCGCAGAAGTTGCCTGACGTGCGCGGGTTCCCTCTGCAGGAGTTTGCGGGGGAAGGCCTGCGGACCCTGGCGCTGGCCTACAAAGACCTGGACGAGGACTTTTTCCTCGGGTGGCAACGGCGCCACCACGAGGCCAGCGTGGCGCCGCACCAGCGCGAGGCCAAACTGGAGCAACTATACGAGGAGATCGAGAGCGACCTGCTGGTAGGCCGCCGCCTCGCCTCGCGTGAACGCTGCCGTGCGCTAAGCCTTTGCGCTCGCCCGCCTAGCTGCTGGGGGCCACGGCCATAGAAGACAAGCTGCAGGACGGAGTGCCGCAGACCATCGAGCAGCTGTCCAAAGCCGACATCAAAATCTGGGTTCTCACGGGCGACAAGCAAGGTATCCGCTTCGAAACAAATATTGACCGCACGCGCGGGGCAAAAACTCCCATTTTTTGGGTGATGACTTTGGTGTAGCTCCTTGGAAAATTCTCATGTGAAGTTTGTTTTTTTCCATTATTTTCTTTCATTTTGATGCATTCGTATTTCACTTTTTTTTTACCCCTTTTATGATGATTGATCTCAATGAAAAATACTGATTTTGTTTACCAAAGGATTTCGCCTTTGATTTTAGTTTTCCTATTCAGATCATTTTGTTTGCAATTTTCAGTATTTCTTTAACAGACTCATTCACTTGCGTTCATTGTTAACGATTCATACGCATTGATTTGTGTATTTGTTTTATGGAGGTCGGATCTTTTTTCAATTTTTGTTGCTATTTGGATGTGTTTCGAATGAATAGTGATATCATGCTCAGATGGATGGATGGATCAAATATTGTTTGCATTGCAGAAACGGCGGAAAACATTGGCTACTCGTGCAACCTGCTGAGCGAGGAGATGAACGACGTCTTTGTCATTGGCGGCAACTCGCCGGACGACGTCAGGCAGGAGCTCAGGTAGCTCGCGCAGATTTGTTTTTTTTTTTTTTTTT
>NW_017805121.1:179192-191795 GCF_001891065.2 Hippocampus comes | reverse complement strand
AGCGTTGGGCTGTCTCGGCAGATTTGTTTTTTTTTTTTTTTTTGCGACTATATTTTATTTCTTTTTGTACAAGTTATATTCTTTTACATATGGCAGGAACGCACGCGGTTCCATGAAACCCGGTGCCGCCGAGGATTGTGCATTTTTGCCAGCGAGGATTCTGGGAAAAAGTGCGCAGGCCATCGCGGATGAAGCGGTGAACGGCGACTTTGGCCTCGTCATCAATGGACACAGTCTGGTACTCCCCTTGACCTTTTGCGCCTTGTTTTTTGTTTTTGTTTTTTTAATTGGCATGTTGCTCATATTGTAAATCAGCTCTTCACTCCTTCTTGCACGGGTGTCAAACTCAAGGCCCGCGGGCCAGACCTGGCCCGCCACATCATTCTTTGTGGCCCGCCGAAGCAAATGATGTGCAGCCCGCCACATCATTCTTTGTGGCCCGCCGAAGCAAACATCATGTTTCTTGCTCAATACCAACAATGGGGGGGCTTTGGTGGCAGGCACACGCGTTGGACCGCAGCATGGAGCAGGACTTCCTGCGCACGGCGTGCATGTGCAAGGCGGTGATCTGCTGCCGCGTGACGCCGCTACAGAAGGCGCAGGTGGTGCAGCTGGTCAAGACGTACAAGCGCGCCGTCACGCTGGCCATCGGCGACGGCGCCAACGACGTCAGCATGATCAAAGGTGAGGTGAGCCCGAGCCAACGGGCCGACGGTCGGGATTTGGATCGCCGCGTTCGCCCTTCTCAATTGACACGGCCGCGTTGAGCGCAGCGCGTTTGCCGTGCGCTGGGCAAAAGTGGGAGTAACTCGGTGCCGGTATTGTCCCCACCCCCCCCATCTGCAGTGGCGCACATCGGCGTGGGCATCTCGGGCCAGGAGGGCACGCAGGCCGTTCTGTCCAGCGACTACTCCTTCGCGCAGTTCCGCTTCCTGCAGCGCCTCCTGCTGGTGCACGGCCGCTGGTCCTACCTGCGCATGTGCAAGTTTCTACGCTACTTCTTCTACAAGAACTTCACCTTTACCTTTGTCCACTTCTGGTACGCCTTCTTCTGCGGCTTCTCCGCACAGGTGAGACTCGAGGGCAGCGGATCGGCTTCACTCGTAATCCACCGGGATGCTGGCTCCTTTCACTCTGGGAGCTTGTCACCCATTCATCCCTGGAACATGGTTTTGATGATTGCTATTGTGATTATTATTCATTCGAATCATCTTTTTTTTTTAACTTAAGTTCGAAATTTTTCTGTGTCATTTCTCTTCTAATCTTATTTTTGGTGTCATTTTGATTCAGGGTTTTAGATCGATTTTAATTGAATGTGTTTGTTCATTACCTTTTTAAATTTGTCATTTGAATAGACCTTCAAATCTTGGTCGTTGTTTTTTTTTTCCAATTTGGTTTTATTGCGTCTGTTTTAGCAGGAGTTTTTCATCAGCATGTTTAATTGCATTTGTTTTTATGACACATCTTTTTTTACTTTTTGTTCAAACGGATGTTTAATTTTTTTCGTATTTGTATTTTAGAATATTGGGGGGGTGGTTGATTTACTGTAGTATAAGTGTTATTTTTTTGAAATACTTTTTTTTATATTGAGCACGATTTTGAATTGACCGCATGCTTGAACTTTTCATTTCAAATCTTGCTAATGTCTCAACATTTTTAATCCATGAATTCCAGTTTTGTTTTGCTTTTCTCTGTGGCTTCGTTATATTTGTTGTTTCCTTTTTATTTGATTGTCTTGTTATTTTTTTGGTCTTGTAACTTTGGTTTTGTTTTTGGAAGTTGAAATGAGAGGTGGCTTTCCCCTTCCAGACGGTGTATGACGAGTTGTTCATCACGCTGTACAATCTGGTGTACACGGCGTTACCTGTGCTGGGAATGAGCCTCTTCGATCAGGTGAGAGAGCTCCCGTCGGCCGCTTTCATCCGAAGGTCGGGCCGCGGCCGCAATTTTCAATTGGCTTTGACCGGGGGGCGGGGCAAAAGGACGTGAACGACGCGTGGAGCTTCCAGCACCCTCAGCTGTACGTGCCGGGCCAGCTCAACCTGTACTTCAGCAAGATGGCCTTCTTCAAGTGCGCCTTGCACAGCTGCTACAGCTCCCTGGTGCTCTTCTTCATCCCGTACGCCGCCGTCGGCCAGGCGGCCCGCGCCGACGGCCGGGATGTGGCCGACTACCAGTCCTTCGCCGTCCTCACGCAGACCTGCCTGCTCTTCGCCGTCACCCTCCAGGTACCGTCCCCAACTTTCGTTAAGTGGACGGCCCTCGTGACTTGCGCGCGCGCGTGCGTGCCTGTGTGCAGCTGGGCTTGGAGATGTCCTACTGGACGGCGGTGAACGGCCTCTTTGTGGTGGGCAGCCTGGTCATGTACTTCGCCGTCACCTTCACCATGTACAGCAACGGCCTGTTCCTCGTGCTGCCCTCGGCCTTCCCCTTCATAGGTATGCCGACAAAGCTTGCCGCCTCCGACGACGGTTTCCCGCTGCGTCCGTCTGGACGTATAATCAGGAAAAAAAAAAACACTGACATGTATCTCATGCTGATGTGTCAAATGCAATGTTGACTATGAGCAAAAATTGGAAGAGGAAGAAACGCTCACCCCTTCGGCCTAATTCAGCCAATAAGAAGACAGGAGGAAGGTCATAGGGCGAACTTTGGGTGAAATTCATCCAATATTTCCTGATAGTCAACTTGAACCTGGCATGTTGGTGTCCAATCTGTTCAGGCACCGCGAGGAACACGCTGAGTCAGCCCAACATCTGGTTGACCATTGGGCTCACCTCCATTTTGTGCATCCTTCCTGTCGTCTCCTATCGCTTCCTGTTGATCCTGCTCCGCCCCACCATCAATGACAAGGTAAAAACGGATCGACGCTTCAATGGATTTGACCGAGGACAAAGAGAAAGGTAGCGTGGGATCGGTTGACACCAAAAACTATGTTGGCAACCAGGCGCTTCCATTTGCTGCTAGGCTGAATTTAGGTCCGGTTATGCGTTTGGTTTGAAAAGGTGCCAAACTTGTTCGGCTTGTCTTTCGTGACACGCACAAAAGTCTCAAAAGAACACACGGCCGGCAGCCGTTTTAGGCTTTTGTCAGCATTTGGTTTGCAAATACGTATGTTTTGAGTTGACACAACACCACACTTAGGTCATTATTATTATTTTTGTTTTTAATCTTGCACTCAACAAATACACAAGATTGGAAAAAAAACCCCAACTAAAACTAATAAACTACAGTTCAACTACAATGAAACATTTTTGTTGGGGGGGAAAAAATGAACACAGTAGCTCTGAAAACGAAATACATTTCAACAACAAAACAAGAAATACACAAGATTGGGAAAAACGAATAAAAACGCAACTAAAATGAACAAACAAACTCACTCTGAAAACGAAGCAAAATTAAAACCACATTTATCAACAACGAAATAAAAACAGCTAAACTAAAATAAAGCTTGAGGGGGATACAAACAAGCTTGCTCTGAAAACGAATCAAAACAGCGCAGTGAAAACTAACGCTGATGAAGACGCCCAAACTATTCTAAGCCTGGCACAGAGACAACAGAGTAGAGGAAGAAGAAAGAGAAAAGCGAATCCGAAAATGTGTCTCACCGAAAGAAGGAAATGTTGTCATCACGTGACCGATTAGCACCCGAGTGGAGTGCAACGGTCCGACCCTCATTTCGACGGGGGCCGCGCCCCGCCCCGCCCCTCGGCTTTAGCCCACGCGGGGCGCGCCGCCTCCGGCTTCAGCCCCTTGGGCCGCTCGGCCGGGTACAGCCCGGCGGGGCGCGCCCAGTACGTCAAGGCCCAGGAGGTGGAGGTGACCTCGCTGCAAATGTACAGGACCGTTAGCGACGACGCTCGTGAGGAGCCCCCACGATAAGACGTTTGGATCGAAGGAGTCTGCTTTGTTGTGGGAAAGGTAGCAGGAATATCACAAGAGGACCACGTGTCTTCAAGTTTACAAACTTTTGTTTTGGGTTTTTTTTTAACCCTGGGAGTGCAAATGCGTGGGTTTTCTCCGGGTACTCCGGTTTCCTCCCACATTCCAAAAACATGCATGGCAGGCTGATTGAACACTCGCTAAATTGTCCCTCGGTGTGAGTGTGAGCGTGGATGGTTGTTTGTCTCTGTGTGCCCTGCGATGGGCTGGCAACCGGTTCAGGGTGTCCCCCGCCTACTGCCCGAAGACGGCTGGGATAGGCTCCAGCACCCCCCGCTACCCCTGTGAGGGCAAGCGGATCGGAAAATGGATGGATGGATGTGAAACCGGCTTTATTGGAGTATATTTGGACAAAATTCAGGTCCGGCAAGCTGGAGATGGTCTAAAAGATCCTAAAATGGCCGCATCAGACCAAAACGGCAGACTTCATCTTTTCGCACATATTTTTTGCGACTTTTTCATGGGACTATTCATGATTGACATGCCTACTAAATCTAATGACACTGAAAAGGTTCTCCAGCCCTGCCCATCACAGATGACAAACAAAGCCACGTTGCCTTAAAAGCATTTTGTACTTTTCTACATCTATTTTTGTAAGTTTCAAGTGAAAAAGACCCACCAAAACTAAGTGGAGGACTTTGTGGTTATGTGATTGTAATTTTGACCGCACATGTTTGGTTTTAGATATTTTACATTTTACAACCTATCGTCGTCATGGCGCCTATCTCATCCGATGATTAATGGTTGAAATTCTTTTTTTTTTTTTTTTTTTTGTCATCAGGAAAAAGGGTATTTTACCACGGATAACTATCAGAGTTTCAGGATTTGTAGCTGAAGTGACCACTTGAAATAACTGCTTTTGAAAATATAGAATAATCGATTGAATTGGTATTTTATACCAATGTGATAATATCACAAAAAAAGTTGTAACTTTCCAAGAAATATCTTTAAATTTCACCAGAATGAAGTCGGGATTTTACAACAACAAAATGTCTGAATTTTATTTGAACAAAAATTTGACATTTACAAAAAGTAAATATTTCAAGAAAATTTGTAATTTTACCAAAAGGAAGACATTGACATATGAGGGGGGAGAAAAAAAAAAGGGAATTTCTTCTTTGTCAACAAACTAGTCAACGGTTCCTCAGCAGCGCCTCATGCGGCTCCATCTATGTAGCGCACTGCTCCATTTTGCCTCCAATGCTCATTGAAATGATGAATCGACACGACTTATCGTCCCTTCTCGCTTTGCCTGGAATATCAGCATGAAGGAACAATAAAAACACGCGTGTGCTTGGCTACAACATATTCCTCACAGCTATATTGCACAATCAAGTATGCGAGACTCATGAAATAGTGATTTTATACCACTTGTATTTATCTGTGCCTATCATGACAATGTTTGATCATTTTATGTGCATTATTGTGGACTATGAGGGATTTTTGAAAAATATCTTTTGTATGTTTTTATACCAAGAGTTGCAATATAATAATAAATTAAGAAAAATAAAAGCTGGTGGATCTTTTATATTATATTTGCGATATTTTGTCGCCTTCATAAAGTGAACTGAGACTGGAAGGGCACGTGGTGCTATCACCCTTCCAACCCAAAGCTAATGCACACCTCATTAGTACGAAAGCAGCAAATGTAAACTAGTGACATGAGGAAGGATCATCATATAAAATCATCCCAAAATAAAAGTACAACGCTTGTTGGGGCTGTGTCAAGGATAACGAATGAAGTGTCCGGTGGGTGTATTGTCTTCCTGTTGTCTGTGAGTCGTTGGAGACTGACCGATGGTGCCTTCGCTTTCCACCCAAAACTCGTTGATGCGCCACTTTCCCAGTGAAATCATCGTTTTGGTCCTGACCGAAACAATTTGCGGTGTGTGTATGCGTGGACATACAGTAACACTGGTCAATAAAGATATTTTCATGTCAAATGTAAATTACTGTAAGTGTTTTTTGTTTTTTGAAGCGAAGTCTCGCGTGGATGGGATTGTCAATTTCCCCAACGGTACTTGAACGCGGCACCGGCCGCCGACTGTCTTCTTGCGTTGTGGACGTCGATTTCCTCCCGCGGCGACGTTTTATCGTCCTCCGGCTCCGTGAGCCGACGACCGAGCGAGCGAGCGGCGGAGGCGGCGGCACACGCTCCAAGCTGAAACCCCACGAAGCCTCGCCTGGACTCGGTTTACCGGGGTAAGACATTCCGCCCCTCCCTCTCACCACCGCTCGCTTCTTCTTTCTCGAAGTGCACCTGATAGCTTCGAGTTCAGCCAACCGAGAGCGACGCTCGTCCATTTTGGGGTTAAATTCAATCGGAAAATGGAGGTTACCTGAGTGTCTTTCGGAACGTTATTTCCCGACAGTGCCTTCAGCTCGTGGCTGGAAGAAAGCAGGGGGGTGGGGGTGGGGGGTTCGCCGCACCTCGGGTCTCCTATAGCTACCGCACTGAAGAGGAGCGGGCTGCGCGCCAGTAGCCGCTCATGTGTCGCCGTTTTCGGGGGCAATTCATTTATTACCACGCACGCAGCGACAAACCCGACACACGAACGCCCTCCCACCCCCAGTAATGTAGGAGTGTGACATACCCACCATTTTTTTTTTCTCAAATCTAGGAGTCGTGACAATCTTGACAGATGCTCTCCATTTGATTTCCACTCTTCCACCGGTGTCTCCGATCCAGGCCCGACAATGGGGAGAAGGGTAGCCGGCGACGAACGTGCCCCGAGCGGGCTGCAGCTGTGACGAGCTCCCCCGCCCCGTCCACTCCCGCCTTCTCCAGGAAATAGACGGCACTCCTCCAAGTGCAGACACAACATGACCGTTTTCAAGCAGGAGAATGTCGAAGACCTTTATGAGATCGGGGACGAACTGGGCAGGTGAGTCGCACTTTTGACTTCAAAATCATCTCTGCACCTGTTGCCCCTTGTCTCGGGACATGCAAAATATATGAAATAATGATGTGGACTGCGCTGCTCTGACTTTCTTCATTGAAATGGATTGAAATGCCAATCATAGCAACCAAAAAAACCACCAATAAAAACGTGCGCAAGGTGTTTTATAGTGAGAAAATATTTTGCATTGTTGTATAAAAAACATCCTGTCATCACACAATTGAATAAAATGTTAAAAAACCTAAAGTTTGTACACCATAATAATCACTGGGCATTGTGCTGCTCCTTTTGGTGTGCACGCCCTGGCCACAAGGGGGCAGGATAATACACGAAGGCTGGGCAATTCTGGGAAAAATAACAATCGCAATTATTTGGAATGATATTGAAATCATGCTGAGTGAACAATAATTGATTCCATTTGAAACTCAGTATTTATTCAACGACTTTAAATGAAATCCACAAAAAATCTCTCGATTAAAAAAAAAAAAAAAAGCTTGTGTCGGCCAGTTAAATCGGTCGGCTGATTAATTGGTTGAGCCCTCTTCATTGCGCTAGTAGGGCAATTGTATCTTCATTGTTCGCCCTCCCCACCAACTTCATGACTTTTCTGCAACCTAGTAAGACAACTTGGGTAAACTCATAGGACAACTACATTTCACTAGAAAGGAAAAACATTTGGTGAGCATTTTGAGACTGCTCGTAGCATCCCGGAAGATCCTAGTCTGTGACATAATCCCACTCACGTTACGAGTAGTTTCCTCGTCATTTCATTTGCGTTTAATTGTGCACCAGAGAAGACACAGTTGTTGCGCAAGTGAGCTGAATGTGGTCTTGCACGTGACCATGAAGAGCGTCCTCGTACGTGGAGCTGAATGTGGCTATCGAGTATCATGAAGAAATGCCGTGGAAGCGGCAGAAGTGACGGATGGCATGCACCCACTGACCTACATTTAAGGCCCTTTCACCCGGGTCGGCACGACTGGGTGGAGGGGCCGAGTCTGCACGGCAGACTCGTCACTCACACCCCCCTCCCCCATTATGAACTACTTAGTGCCCAACCCCAAAGAGCAGCCGGCGAAAAAGACCATGTATTGTATTGTACGGTATTCCACTTTATTCTCATCAGATTATGACAGCCTCGTTCTCACGAGTGTGTTGAAGAAACAAAAAAAACAAGTGAAAAACAAAGACTCCGACAACACCTTAGCACATGGCTCAAGGTTTCCTGCTCGCCACCGGAGCTCCTTTCAGCAAATTCCCCGAATTGGAATCGGCCAAATGTCAGCTCTGAAACGTGGCCAAAATGGCCGGATCCAGCCAAAATGGCCGACTTACTGTTCACTTTGAACGTTGTGTGCTGGAGACGATTTTTTTTTTTTTCTCGAGCTTTCGGCTGCTGATTGAAAAATGTCTGATTCAAGGCAAAATGTCTGACTTTTGCAAACTTTTTGGGATGTCCACTGATGGACATGTTCACCCAGTTTCATGTTTACTTGCTGAAGCTGGCCGGTGTTGGGCTGATTGATTGTTGTTGTTGTTTTTTTTTCTTCCTACTGATTGACAAGCGTGTCACATGGTGTCATTCTGTGCATGTGTGAGAGCCACCGAGCTGACTTTGCTAGCCAAATGTGATTTTTATAAGACCGCAGATGAGAGGTGGATCAACGGAGCAGCTGGCGCCCCCTGAACCCCCCCTTGCCACTTTCTCACTTGCCGCCATCGCCTCCTCCTTTCCGCCTCTTCACGTCAATCTCGCAGTTCCCGCAATTGGCGGCAGAATAATCACGTTGTCGTCGTGATACTCGGTCAACCAAATGTGTGAAATCTGAAGCGGCGCCTCCTTTGCTTGTCCCGTTGAGAATGCAACCGCATATCTTAGGGGCCTTTGAAGTCACACATTTGCTCAGTAAAACGAGCATCCGATCGGAAAAAAAAAGTCAATCTGTATGACACATAAAGTTGTCCACTGTAAAGTCGTGCCATTCCATCATCGATTGACATTTCCCCTCAAGACACAAAAAACAAACCCACCACCGCATATCCACTGAAAAATGAAAGACCAACTGCTTTTCATGTTTCGATGATCAACGTTGTTCACTTGAAAGTGCGCATGGAGAAACACCAGTGGGTGTTTCGACAAATGTTTCCCATCCATGAGATTTCGCTCGATGAGACAAATGTGACGGCGGACGCGCAGGAGCGATTTTGAAAGGACGCCCGAGGAAGGCGGCTTTGTTCAAAAGCGATGGGCTGCTTGTTACAAAGCCACTTGAGACGAAAGCAAAGCCGGCGTGGACGCTTGCTGTCTGCCATTTTGATGTGAAGCTTCCGTTCCACAGATGGAGCGCACTCAGTCGCCAGCGATGCGAGCGGCGGTTGCATTTTGGGCGGCGCGCCCTCGCCACCGCACGTAAAAGAGCGAGCCGCCTGTCGGGAGCGAGCGAGCGACCTCCCGCTGCCAGTCGCCGGCCGGGGAGAAAAGCCTCCTGAGATCCGACGGCCGCGTCGTTTTTATCGACGCCTCGTCGCTAATCCGTCGGCCTCTTCCTTCCTCCGAGCGGCCGGCGGGCGGTTCCTCTTCTCGCTCCCGTCGCCATGGTTACCCTTTCCTCCGGTACACAACGGCGCGACGGTCGCCATCTCGCGGCGCCGGCCTCCCGCGCCGCTTTCCGGCCGCTAGTCGCACGCGGCGGCCGCGGCGCCAACGTCGGTGAGTTCCGAGACGGCAAAGGGGGGGCCGGCGAGAACGACGCCGACCGAGGCCGAGCCGAGAGAGAACGCGAGCGCTTTGCTTTTCTTTCGGTGTCAGCTTGGAGGTTAGATCTTACATCGAGATGGGCCGCGCGGTGCTATTTTTTGGTGTGAGTTTTTATCGGTACTCTGATCGTGAGTTCAAAATGTCATTGAGAACCATCTGTCATCAAGAAAATAACTCCCAATTTGCCGCTGCAATTTTTTCAGGTCAAATGACTAAAATGGTGACTTTTTCATGCGAAGGGATGAGACGATGTCACACCATTAACGGCCAAAAACAATCGGAGGATCGGCATTTGGCCGCACGAATCCTTGTGTCCGTTTGCTGCGTAGCATTGCGCAATATGGCGCGGGCCGGCGTTTTCCGATGCCGCTCGGTCATCGTGCACGTGGAGCCTCGGCGGGCTCCTTGTCTCGTCCGGCCTTCGTCTGCTCCGGCCAAGCGCCGCCAGCCAGCCAGCCGGCCTTCCGGGATGCTCCCCTTGGCTTTATTTTTGGCCACATGAATATTTGATATGTTGAGATGGCGTCTCGCGAAGTTGCCCGCTTCACAAAAGCAGTTTTCGCATGTTGAGCAAATAGCCGTCGTCCGGTATTTCGGCCATCCCGTCGGTCCGCAAGGTTCATTTGCAAGCCGGGGAATCCCTCTGTACTTGCGATGGACACGTTGCTGTAGGGGAAAAATAGCGAGGGAAGGGAAGATGGACAACAAACAGCGGCGGCGGGCGGGCGGGCAGGGAGGCTGCTTTTCTTTTTTTTTTTTTCTTCTTTTTTTCCAAGAGGCCAGGTAGCGGGAAGCCAGATCAAATGTCCTCGCTGCCTTTGTCGCCACTTGAAGCGCCCACAGAGACCAGACGAGACCAGACGAGGGAGGAGTGGCGGCAAAGACAGCGGGTGCCGGCGGGCTCGGGCTCGGGTTCGGGCGTGTCGCGGGACCGGTGATGTCACAGGCTGAGTTTGGCAGTCAAGCGTGGGCATTCCCTCGGCAACCGGTTGCCTTCGGCCATCGTTTCAACTCGGGCAACTCCAAGCCGCTTGACGCACTCGGTGCGCGTAGTCACTCTCGAGGACTCGACAACACAAAGTCGCGCTAAGCACAAGCGCTTTGCATCGATGACCTTTCCACGAACGGAGTGACTGAGAATTGTGAGCCAATAGCTGGATTTGCCGTCGCCGTCCGACGCGCACGACCGGTCGCCAGAAGAGCGTCCCAACTGCTCCCGTTTAGGCCCGGCTTTTCTTTGCCTTGAAGTATCGCTGACTGCTTTCGTCAGCCTTCATTCGTACCCGATGTCCTCGGCCCAATGCTGATCGCTTCTGTCAATACGAGGAGGAAAAACCTCCGATGGCCCCATCCCTGCAGAAACCATCCAGATTTTGCCTCGGGCACAGTTTGTCCCTCCGATGCTAAGCGAGCACATCGCCGATGAAGCCGCACGCTCTCGCGGTTGCCGCACATGTACCGTAGCGTCTTGTCTCGAAAAGGACATTTGTTGCCTGCCTGACCTGCGGCGGTTGCCCCAGCGCCGCCTTAGTGGCGACGAGCATCGAGGCTAGCAGGAGCAAATGGCCATGTCCGTTCTTAACCCCGAGCGTTCAGTTTTATCATGCATGACGTATTCTGTGTGTGTGTATGTATGTATATTTCGGTATCTATCTCTCTATCATTTCTTGTCTGGCCTCGTCGGCAGCGGCCAGTTTGCGGTGGTCCGGCGGTGTCGTCGGCGGAGCACGGGCGCCGAGTACGCCGCCAAGTTCATCAAGAAGCGGCGCAGCAAATCCAGCCGGCGCGGCGTGACGCGGGAGGACATCGAGCGCGAGGTCGACATCCTCAAGGAGATCCGCCACCCCAACATCATCGCGCTGCACGAGGTCTTCGAGAACAAGGCCGACGTCATCCTCATCCTGGAGCTGTGAGTTCGGCGAAAGAAAAAAAACATCTAATGACCAAAACTCATTTCTACTCTGAGACAAAAAGATGTCGTCTTCCAAAATTAAAGTCGTACCATGTCGGGGGGTGGTAGGGGGTGGTCTCCTAAAATTCTGATCATGTGTCAACGTTAACGGACCCGTGATGTGCCGTCGCCCGTCCTTCTTTGACTTGCACGAACAGGGTCGGACACGGCCAACACTGGCGCCAGCACGTCAAAGACGTTCCGATTGTTTTCTGTCAAACCTTGTATAGAGGAGCGCTGTCCTTTTAGCAATTACCCACAATGCACTACCGGCGGCCATATTGGAGGGCTGTTATAAACAAGCCATACATGAACAGACTTTGTGGATGGCTTGTTTTTGAGATTCATTTCATCTGACTATACCTACTGGAATTTCCCCATTATGGGACAAATGAAGACTTACTTTATTCCATTTTATTGTAATCCTGGAAGACTCCTGTGCTAAAACCCTGCACAATTTCTACATGGCAAATGTTCAGCGCCTTCATAAATTTTAGATTGCTGCTCATCTTGAAGCACTTTCAGTGCTGCACCAAATTAAATGCAAAGTGACTCTCTCATGGTTTAATGTTAACCCATTTAATGCAGGTTACCTCATCAAGTCAGTCATCAAAAGTGGGAGATGCGGTGATAGAGTAATATTTGAGCTAGAGAAAAATAGTAAGTAAATGTTGTAGTTGCAGTTGCAACGAACAAGGTTTTCACTTAGGAAATGGATCTTGTGCGTAAGAATGTTCCAAGTTGAGTTTGTTTCCATGTCGCTGGTGTCAGGTCGAATCCCGGTACCTTCAAAATGGTCACTTTTTGGGGACCCCAAAAACAGCATGTTAATTCAACCATCAACATCGTAAGTGATTTTCACCACTTTAGCTTGCACCATAATTAGTAAAATAACACCCACACGTTTGGATTGACCAATAGTATGGATTTTTGAAAAAAATATGAAATTTTCCAAATTGGGACTTGAGGTTTCGGCCCAATGCCAGAGATATGGAATGCTGGGTATTTTTCTGCATGACGTGGTTCAGAAAGCATTCCCGTTGGGTTTTCTG
>NW_017805121.1:162209-170488 GCF_001891065.2 Hippocampus comes | reverse complement strand
GCAGCGGCCAGTTTGCGGTGGTCCGGCGGTGTCGTCGGCGGAGCACGGGCGCCGAGTACGCCGCCAAGTTCATCAAGAAGCGGCGCAGCAAATCCAGCCGGCGCGGCGTGACGCGGGAGGACATCGAGCGCGAGGTCGACATCCTCAAGGAGATCCGCCACCCCAACATCATCGCGCTGCACGAGGTCTTCGAGAACAAGGCCGACGTCATCCTCATCCTGGAGCTGTGAGTTCGGCGAAAGAAAAAAAACATCTAATGACCAAAACTCATTTCTACTCTGAGACAAAAAGATGTCGTCTTCCAAAATTAAAGTCGTACCATGTCGGGGGGTGGTAGGGGGTGGTCTCCTAAAATTCTGATCATGTGTCAACGTTAACGGACCCGTGATGTGCCGTCGCCCGTCCTTCTTTGAATTGCACGAACAGGGTCGGACACGGCCAACACTGGCGGAGGGCTGTTATAAACAAGCCATACATGAACAGACTTTGTGGATGGCTTGTTTATAGCAGCCCTCCAATATGGCCGCCGGTAGTGCATTGTGGGTAATTGCTAAAAGGACGGCGCCCTCTACTGGAGGCATTTTGATACATATTGATCTGGAATTATCAACCAGCCCTGTGACAAATCATATTTTTTGTTTTGTGGAATATTGGAGGGCTGTTATAAACAAGCCATACATGAACAGACTTTGTGGATGGCTTGTTTATAGCAGCCCTCCAATATGGCCGCCGGTAGTGCATTGTGGGTAATTGCTAAAAGGACGGCGCCCTCTACTGGAGGCATTTTGATACATATTGATCTGGAATTATCAACCAGCCCTGTGACAAATCATATTTTTTGTTTTGTGGAGGACCCGTTTTATTTTTGGAAGGGGGGGCAGGGGGCGGGGGTGTACTATTCCATCTGAATTCAGCTCAAATGTTTCCTTCAAGCACCTTAAATGCAAAGACACCCGCCGCAAGGAGCTTTGAGGCGTGGCACTCGATATCGACGCCTTGGTGAGGCACAACGTCCATCGCAGGGCCGGCGAAGAGCGACTTTGACCGCCCCGCCCTCCGATGCCAGACGCGTGACGAGAGGGGCTGCCCCGGCCTCCGTCTCAAAAGAGATGAACGGCTTTTCCCTTTTCTGTTCAGCGTGGCCGGCGGAGAACTCTTCGACTTCCTGGCGGAGAAAGAGTCGCTGAGCGAGGAGGAAGCCACGCAGTTCCTCAAGCAGATCTTGGACGGAGTCTTGTACCTGCACTCCAAAGGCATCGCTCACTTTGACCTCAAGGTAACGCGACCCCCTTCTTCAAGGAAGACCGTTTGATGACGCAAGGTGTCGTGCCTTTTCAGCCGGAGAACATCATGCTGCTGAGTCGCTCGGCGCCTCACCCGCGCATCAAGCTCATCGACTTCGGCCTGGCGCACAAGATGGACTTTGGCAACGACTTCAAAAACATTTTCGGAACGCCCGAGTTTGTCGGTCAGTGTCCGCACGCGCTCGCGTCTCCGCCGTTTCTTGTCGTCTCTGCGAGCGCCGCGGAAGCTTTGCCTTGCTCCCAACCAAAAATGAGGCGCTTGCACGCCTTTTCTGGTGACAGACGTGTCCGCCAAATTCCGCGCTGCCGTGGGGGCTGAATTTTCAAATATATGACTTTTGTCTCGAAATGCGGAAATTGGCGCGCCGGGCCCCGTTTTGGTGATGTCATTGTAGACAGAAGTGCAAGTGGCTCATCCTAATTGTTGGCGCGTTGTCCTTGCAGCTCCTGAGGTGGTGAACTACGAGCCGCTGGGCTTGGAGGCGGACATGTGGTACCTGAGCAAACACAAACACCCTCCCCCACCCCACCCCCCCTTGACGCCATTGAACATGCGCGCTTCAATCAACGTTTCCTCTTTCTCCCTGCAGGAGCGTTGGCGTGATAACGTACATTCTGTAAGTCGTCCACACTTCCACACTTAGTTTCATAGGAATCGAGGCTTTTTTTTCTTTCCCCCTCTCTTCGGAACTGTACTCGTTTTTCGGAATATTTCAAATGTTTTTTCCTTATGAAGTCACGCCCCAAATATTCCCGATGAACAAATCACGCCGACTGACATGAAAAATGTCAATTGTTCCAGAAAAAAAAAAAATCGCTTTTTATGCTTCTGGTAAAAAAAAAAAAACAGGTTGTAGAAAGCCGTGCACAAGTCTGGCTGGTCAGTGCAGGTTTGCATGACAGAGCGGCGATTTTTTTTGGGTTCTTCCTACGCACAAATCTGTACCGTCGCGGCATCCATTCCGTTCCCACCTGGGGCCCCTCAAGCCTTTTTTCCCGTCACACGAGGCGCCTCGCGAGTCCGGTCCCGAGCTTTGCCGTCCTCTTGACGGTCTGTCTTTTTGCCGCGGCGCGATCAGGCTGAGCGGCGCGTCGCCCTTCCTGGGCGACAACAAGCAGGAGACGCTGGCCAACGTGTCGGCCGTGGACTACGCGTTGGACGACGACTTCTTCGGCGGCACCAGCGCCCTGGCCAAAGACTTCATCGCCAGGCTCCTGGTCAAAGACCCCAAGTACGTGCACGTCCCCGGAAAACAAAATTCTCATTTTAACTTCTGCTCCAAACCAAAGGGCAAAGTCTCCACCCGTTTCTTTTACCGCCGCCCGAAAGCTGGTGTCGCGAAACGGAAGGAATCTACATTGAAGAATAGAAACGTTTTTTGCGAGAAGAAAATGTCTGCGATGAACAAAAATGATCCTGTCATTCAAATGGGACATTTTCATTGCATTTATGAAGTACCGCATATTGAATATTATACATCGTGCGTTGAGAGCCATCACTGTCCTGAGACGGGCGGGACGGGCGACGGCAAGCCTAATTTGGGGCGTTTCCAGAAGAAAAGAATCGGCTCGCTCGCTCTCTCGGGAAATGATGAGAAGAGCAAACAAACAAACAAATTGCTCTTTGTGTTCCAACGTGCGTGAGCGAGAAAGTCGGGCGATTGCAAACGAGGAAGGCCAATGCTGTGGCGCGTTGTGTTGCCAGAAAGCGGATGAGCGTTCAGGACAGCCTGCGGCACCCCTGGATCCAGGTGACAAAGCTCCGCCCGCCACGTGGCCGCCGCGCGGATCCCCCCCGAGCGGCCGTCCCAACGCCGCCATCTTCGCTTTGCTTTTGTTTGTCTCCCGACCAGCCCAAAGACACGCGGCAGGCGCTGAGCAGGAAAGAGTCGGCGGTCAACATGGAAAAGTTGAAAAAGTTTGCCGCCCGAAGAAAATGGAAAGTAAGTGTGCGCTCGTGCTCCGCCGCTTCCGACCCGGGCCTCGGCGGGCCCCGAGCGCCGGGATGCCGTTCTCTGCCACCTTCCGGACTTGCCTCTTGGAGAAATGCTCATTTCTCCATTGCGCTTTTTTTTTTTTTGTCCCAACTCTTCAAATGGAGCTTTCATTTCTCATCAGTCTTTATTTCTTCTCGAGTTGTTTTCTTTTTTTCCTCACGAAAGGATTGCTTTCTGTCTCTTGTCGCCTTGAGAAAATTATTTTCTCATTGGATTACAATTGTCAATCACGTTCCCATAAAATTCCAACATTCTCCTCATAGAGTTGAGAATTTTTTTAAAAAATTGTTTTTTTTGGGGGGGGGGGGTCTTAAATTTTGGACTTTTTCCTCCTGAAAACTTATTGGTCATAAATTACAAGTTTTTTTTTGAACTACAATTGTAATTCATTAATTTGGTTATTTTGGGGGTATTTTTTTTAAAATTCCGACATTTTTCTCACATCTCCCCTCGCAAATAAATTAATTGGCTGCGCCGCTCGTTTCTTCTGGTGCACCTCTTTGCGGCGTCGAAAGCGGAATGCGCTCGCAAAGCCGACAGGCACTTGAGCAAATGTGCTTTGTGTCTTTGCAGCAATCGGTGCGCCTCATCTCCTTGTGCAAGCGCCTGTCACGCTCCTTCCTGTCCAGAAGCAACGTGAGCGTGGCGCGCAGTGACGACACGCTGGTAACGCCCGAGCGCGCGCAAAGTGGCCGCCGAATGAGCCCCGACGCTTCATTGCAGCTCGGCCGTTGGGACTTTTGGACCTCACAAAATTGACCGTCTTTCTTTTTTTTTTTTGTCCGTCCAGGATGAGGAGGACTCGTTTGTGATGAAGGCCATCATCCACGCCATCAACGACGACAACGTTCCGGGCTTGCGGCATCTGCTGGGCTCGCTGAGCGGCTACGACGTCAACCAGCCCAACAAGCGCGGCACGCCGCCGCTGCTGGTCGCCGCCGGCTGCGGCGGCGTCGACGTCGTCCGGCTGCTCGTGGCCAAAGGAGCCTGCGTTCAAGCGCACGACAAGGTAGCGCGCTCGGTGCAATTTTTGCTACCTTTGCTCCCAATTGCGATTTAACGCACAATTGGAAATCTTCCCCAGTTTACACTGGATCTATTTACTCGCCTGTGTGTGTGGTTCCGCCAGAGCGGCGCCAACGCCATCTACTACGCGGCGAGACACGGCCACGTGGACACTCTGAAATTCCTCCATGCCAACAAGTGTCCCCTGGATGTCCAAGATAAGGTCGCCAAGCGAGCACGAATTCCATTTTTGCTCTTGCAGTGAGCACCCTCGCTCCACGTTGTCAGGCAAGCGGCGCGTGTGGACGGGGGGGCGTCAAGTGTGGCTTGGCTTTTGTCTCTTGCAGTCGGGAGAAAGCGCTCTCCACGTGGCGGCCCGCTACGGCAACGCCGACGCGGCTGGCTACCTGTGCGGCGCCGGCGCCGACCCGGACCTCAGCGACAGGGTGAGCCGGCCGCTTCCGGGTCCCCGGCGGGGCGGGGCTCGCTTCTCGGGGCTATTTTTCAAGGCGCCCTCTATCGCGTCCAGGAGCAAGAGACGGCTCTGCACTGCGCCGCCTGGCACGGCTACTCGGCTGTGGCGCGGGTGCTGTGCCGGGCCGGCTGCCGCGTGGACGCCAAGAACCGCGAGGGCGAGAGCGCCCTCCTCACCGCGTCTGCCCGCGGTTTCGTGGACATCGTGGAGTGCCTGGCGGAGCACGACGCCGACCTGGAGACCGTCGATAAGGTTGGAGGGGGAAAAAAATAGTACCAGCCCTTTTTCCAAAAAGCATCAGCAGGCAGAGTTTTGCCCATTTGGTGCTTTTCCACAAAGCAGTGTTGGAGTCAAGCAGAATGACGTCTTTCTCGCCGACCGTTTTTCTCAAGCGCTGGAAAACAACCAGCGCGGTCTACAAAGTGCGTGCTCTCATAACGCGACGCCCTCTCGGTCCTCCCGCAGGACGGCCGCACGGCCCTGCACCTGGCCGTGCGGCGCTGCCAGCTGGAGGTGGTCCACTGCCTGCTGGCGCGAGGCTGTCAGTTGGAGCGCCAGGATCGCCACGGCAACACGCCGCTGCACATCGCCTGCAAGGACGGAAACGTGGCCCTGGTCGCCGCGCTCTGCGCCGCCCGAGCCGTCCTCGACATCCCCAACAAGGTGACGCTTTGGCCCGCCGCCGTGACTAGCTCGCGGCTAACCTGAGCGCTCATCTCTGTTCCTTCCAAGTTCTTTGTGGTTTTTCTCGCGTTGACGAGGCCACGCTAGGTCGCCCTTTTTTTTGAATGAACAAAAGTCGGCCCGCTCGTTGCTGGCGAAAAACGGAAAACGACTAAGGCAGGTTGATGGAAATTAGCGCGGATGCTACGCTCATTCCAAACCTTCCAACAACTGCCACTTGGACGCGCACGCGGAGCAGCAACCCGAACAAACCCAACTCAAAGGCATATATGCACTGGAATGCAGATTTCGTTTTGTTTGGTGCCCCATTCATGGAACCAAAGTGTACCTTTGGCGCGAATGAGCGGATCCGAGTGTTACCGAGCATGTCCCGATCTTGACAACCTTCCTCTCGTTTGTTGCGTGTCGCCCGACTAGTACGGCCGCACCGCCCTCCACCTGGCGGCCGGCAACGGTGGCCTGGAAGCGGTGCGTCACCTCTGCCTGTGCGGAGCCAACACGGATGCCGTCACCAACGTAAGCCTGCCCGGCGTCGGGGGTTGGGGGGGGGCGCGGGGGGGTTGTGACCAAATAGCAGGGTTTCATTGATGATTCAACGCTCTCCCAACAGATGACAGAAGCAACATGCCTAGCCTATGCATCAATCTTTTTTGGGGGGGCGGGGAGACTATGAACCATCTTCAAGACACCACTGGAACAAATCAAATGAGGAAAGGACGTATGTTGCTTTGGTTTTTTTTTTCCAGGATGGCAAAAGCGCGGAGGACTTGGCTGCGGCGGAGCAACATGACGCTGTGGTGGCCTTGTTGGGGAAGCTTAAAAAGGTAAGCAGAGAGGACAAAAGGGGCGAGAGGGGGACTGACGGTTAGCGTTGGGGCAGCGGTCAAGTGGCACCCGCGCCGCCGAGCACCTTTTGGTCACCGGCGAGGAGGACGGCGCCACACCGGAAGAGACTCTTGGGCCCTCGGTCGGCGCGCGGAACGGCCGGTCAAATTCCCACCCGCGACATAGCCCCGAAGGCGTTCCGCCAAAGTCGGCGTATCCCGCCGAGCCGGCGTCAAGTTCCTTTTTGCCCCGCCCCGGCGGGGAGCAAATTTGTCACCGAATGCTTCGTGTCGCGCTGCAGGACAACCACAGGCTGGCCTTCATCCAGCAGCTGCGCCCCACGCAGACGGCGCAGCCGCGCATCAAGCTCAAGATCTTCGGCCAGCAGGGGGCGGGCAAGAGCGCGCTGCTGGAGTCGCTCAAGTGCGGCATCCTGCGCAGCTTCTTCCGCCGGCGCCGCACCGCGGCGCGCCCGAGCGACGCCTCGCGCCACCCCAACTCGCCGGTCAACTCCAAGCCCGCCGGTAGGTTGCGATTACGTGGAGATGACGTCCTTTCGTTTCCGAGACTTCCCGTACGAGGCTTTTGTGGGGGTCTGCCAAGGATCGCTGCGAATATCATGTTGCCGAGACAAACTGGCTTCACGGGCTGAACTTTCAACCTTTGAATTTGCTCCTTCGGCGCCCAAATGGACACGCGGGCTCTCTCCAAATGGTTTTTCATGCACAGTTTCTTCATCTTTTTTTTTCTTTGCGGGGGTTGGGGGGTCCTGCTCATGACGGTCACGCCGAGCAAACTTCCCGTTTCAGTATCGGCGAGCAACTCCAACTTGTACCCGGGCTGCGAGAACGTGAGCGTGCGCAGTCGCAGCATGATGTTCGAGCCCAGCCTGACCAAAGGCGCCCCGGAGGCGTTTTCGCCCGCGCACGGCGGCCTCTCGTCCTCTTCCGACGACGAGCAGGCCACCAGGGCCGTCGACGTCCAGCACGCCAACATCCACGGTGAGATGCGCCTCGCCCGCTTGTTGCCGCGCGCCGTCGCCCGCCACGCCAACGCGTTCGGGAAAGATTTCAAATGAAGTTGAACATTTGAAGGCTGGCTGGATGATGATTTTTTTTTTTTTTTTTCGATATTTGCAAATAGCAGGGGGCGGGGTTTTGTCCGTCTTCAAAATCAAGTCCGGCCCACTGATGGCGCGACCGTCCTGCCGTCTAGCCGCGGTGTTTAGGATCGGTTTCGTGCCGTGCGCGCCAATTGAGTTGAAACGGGCAACGGAAACGGCCGACGGAAACGGGCGACGGAAACGCGCGCGGCGAAGAAGCCTTGTTGAAAAAGCGGCTTCTGCATACGCCGCGTTCCATTTCGGTAGGCGTGGGAGATTTCAGCGTGTGGGAGTTCTCCGGCAACCCGGCTTACTACTGCGCCTACGACTACTTTGCGGCCGACGACGCTACGGCGCTCCACCTGGTGGTCTTCAGCCTGGAGGAGCCGTACGAGAGCCAGCTGAGCCACGTCGGCTTCTGGCTCAACACGCTCAAGGCCCTCACGCCGCCGCCGCCGCGCATCCGTGAGTCTCTCCGCTTCGGCTCGCGTTTCGGGCGGCGTTCGGCGGCGCAGTCACGCTGTCGCCGCTCGCAGTGTTCGGCGGGAGGGTCCGGCGGCCCCCGACGGTGGTCCTGGTGGCCACCCACGCCGACCTGGCGGACCTGCCCAGATGTTTCTCCGGAGAGTTCAGCTACAAGAAAGAGAGAGTGCTCCTCAAGGAACTTAGGAGCAGGTCAGGAATCTGCGAGAAAATAAGTCGTCGTTAGGCGGGCCAAAAATGACGGGTGTTCCCTTTCAGGTTTGGAAATGACCTGCAGATCAGCGACAAGTTGTTTGTGATGGACACCGGCGCCTCCAACTCCAAAGACATGAAGCTGCTGAGGAACCATCTGCAGGAGCTGCGCGCGCGCCTTATCTCTGTGGGCACCAACACACGACGGGGGG
>NW_017805121.1:139730-152813 GCF_001891065.2 Hippocampus comes | reverse complement strand
CGGGAGGGTCCGGCGGCCCCCGACGGTGGTCCTGGTGGCCACCCACGCCGACCTGGCGGACCTGCCCAGATGTTTCTCCGGAGAGTTCAGCTACAAGAAAGAGAGAGTGCTCCTCAAGGAACTTAGGAGCAGGTCAGGAATCTGCGAGAAAATAAGTCGTCGTTAGGCGGGCCAAAAATGACGGGTGTTCCCTTTCAGGTTTGGAAATGACCTGCAGATCAGCGACAAGTTGTTTGTGATGGACACCGGCGCCTCCAACTCCAAAGACATGAAGCTGCTGAGGAACCATCTGCAGGAGCTGCGCGCGCGCCTTATCTCTGTGGGCACCAACACACGACGGGGGGGGGGGGCGCACCACTCGCATCGTCTCGACCGGGGGGTGCCCGACCCCGCCATTGCCAATCCACCAGCCGGGGGGGTCGATTTGGGCGTCTGCGCGCACGTGTTGCTGTGCACCCGAAGCATCGCGTCACTTTGGCCCCAAAAAGGATTGAAAAACAATCCAATCGAATCACAAACTCTTAGATTACCTTTATTGGTCTGTTGCGCACCACTCGCATCGTCTCGACCGGGGGGTGCCCGACCCCGCCATTGCCAATCCACCAGCCGGGGGGGTCGATTTGGGCGTCTGCGCGCACGTGTTGCTGTGCACCCGAAGCATCGCGTCACTTTGGCCCCAAAAAGGATTGAAAAACAATCCAATCGAATCACAAACTCTTAGATTACCTTTATTGGTCTGTTTGGTTCACGTGAGGGGCCGTTCTGGCTCTCGCTCATTGCGGCGCACGCGCATGTATCGATCGCAGGATTTCTCTTGCTTGCAAAGTCGACCTTTGAGGTCGAAAAAAGGTCGGGCACCCCCGATCCGCACACGCGCACGGCGTCTACCCAACGCGGCGTATCGAAATGTGAATTTCAACAAAACCAAGTGTGACTTCCTCCTCCCCCGTCTGACGTCTCGGCTGTTGCGCGCAGAGCTGCGGCGCCGTGACGCCGCTGTCGGAGCGCCTGCTGGCGGCGCTGCCCGCCTGGCGGAAGTTGAGCGGCCCCAACCAGCTGATGTCGTGGCAGCAGTTTGTCCGCGACGTCCAGGAGAACATCAACCCGCTGGTCAGCCAGCAGCACCTGAGAGGCCTGGCCTTGCAGCTGCACAGCATGGGCGAGGTCAGTTAGCCGCCGCCGGCGTTTTCGCAGCCCGCCGGGATGAAAATGATATCGATCACGAACGAGTGACAAACATTCACCGGGGCTGCGGCGCTGCCGTCAGCTCGGCGCAGACTCGGGAAACGCGGCGCTCGTGCGAAATGTCTTTCGTCGGCCTTTTGCGCAGATCCACATCCTGCAGAGCGAAACGGTGCAGGACGTGGTCCTGCTGGAGCCGCGCTGGCTGTGCAGCGTGGTCTTGGGCCGCCTGCTGTCCGCCGAGACGCCCAAGGCCATCCACCACTACAGGGGGCGCTACAGGCTGGAGGAGGTGCAGGCCCTGGCGCCCGACGGCGACGCCGAGGAGCTGCTGCAGATTACGACGCCGAGGGGGCCGACGCCGACGCCGCCGCCGTCTACGGGGGCGTCCGGCTGGTGCCCGCCGAGCATCTGGCCGCCTTCCCCTGCGGGTTGTTCCACAAGCTGCAGGTCAACCTGTGCCGATGGAGTCGGCAGCCCAAGCCCGACCACCGCCGCGAGGAAGAAAGAGAGGCCGACGTTCACCTGTGGACAGACGGAGCCGAGGTGAGCGGGGCCGCCCAAAAGTCCTCATCTTTACCCTCGTGGCTTGGTGGGCCGGCTGAATAAAGAGCCCAAAATGGAAACAATTTGAGCGGTGAGCACTGCGAGGTGCCAGTGAGCTGCGCTCACTAAACAACGAGCAGGTGGAAAAAAGCCGTTCCACCGCTCCCGGCTTATTGTCAAACTAAAGAGAAGAAAGAGAAAAGAACAGCAGGACTTTGCCGCAAGGAAGCCTGTTTCGCTTCATGCTGACAACACGTCACAGAAAAGCTCGCCAGTAGCATTGCTGGTGTAAGCTTGTCACGGTGGAGCCACACATGTAGACAGACGATGCTCACACACACACACATCTTTTTTATCCTCTGCGCAGACAGACTAATAGGACAGCCGTGCGGCTCAACGCGCCTCGGTTGTTGCAAACGCGTCAAAACGGAAAAACAAACGAGGGTTGATTTGGGGGGGCGGGAGATGAATTGGAGATTGATGACTCCTCCCCCCTGGCCCCAAGGTGAGCCGGTTGGGCGCGGAGGCCACGGTGCTGCTGGTCAACCACGGCCAGGGCCTGGAGATCCGGGTGCGCGGGCGCGAGTCCCGGCGGGCCCAGTGCTACGCCCTGCTGGACGCCGTGTGCGGCATCGCCGAGAGCCTGCTGGCGTCCACGCTGCCGGGCCTGCTCACCGCCAAGTACTACCTGAGCCCCCGGCAGCTGCGCGAGCGCCACGCTCCCGTCATGGCGTACCAGCCCAAGGACTTCCTTCGGGCGCAGCTGCAGAGGGAGACCTCGCTCGCCAACACCATGGCGGGCTACAGGGAGAGCTTCAGCGCCATCCTCGCCTTTGGCTCCGCGGAGGTAGGCGCCGTCCGTCCCCCGCAAAAAATGCCCCTTGCGCTCCGCCCGTGTTGAAAAGGATCGATCTTGCTCTGTCTCTCTCCAAAACCCGGCCCGTGACTTCCGGGACGCGCCGTAGGTGTACCAGCGCGGCGTGCTGGGCCCCGACGTGCACATCGCCGAGGTGCCGCCGCTGGCCCGCCGCAAGCTGTGCCGCATGCTGGACCCGCCCGACGCCCTGGGGAAGGACTGGTGCCTTCTCGCCATGAACCTGGGCCTCAGCGAGCTGGTGGCAAAGCACGGCGGCGACGGGGCGGCTCCCGACGCCCCGCCCAGCCCGACGGCCGCCCTGCTGCGCGAGTGGAGCGGCCGTCCCGGCAGCACGGTGGGCGTCCTCGTGCTCAAGCTGCGGGAGCTGGGCCGGAGGGACGCCGCCGATTTCCTGCTCAAGGCCTCGCCCGTCTTCAGAGTCCACGCGCGGGCCGACGGTGACGACGCCGCCGCCGCCTGCAATGGCGGTACGTCCTACCACTCCATCAGCTCCGTCGTTTCCCGCTAAAAAAAGAAGCTAGGAGTCCGACTCCTCTCACGTCCGTCGTTTGCTTCCGTCGTGAATGCGGTCCAAGAGCTGATTGCCCCCCCCCCCCACCCCCAAGTGATGGTCTGAGCCCCTTTCACGCAAGCCGCCTTTTTTTTGCCCTTTTGGCGATAAAGTACCGAGCCGTGCGGGGGGGATTCGGACCCATTTCCAACATGCTAATAGGCTGGCCACTTTGGCTCAAAAGACAGCGAATTCCGCAACGCCCGCAACGGGGGAGCTGGAGTTTCACACGCCTCGTTCATTTTGTGTCGAAAGCCATTGTCGCAGATGTCGCTTCCAAGTCTCTCGTTGGGTGGAACCGCAACAGCCGCGCAGGCGGCGGCTTTCCGCTCGGCTTTCGGAAAGGCGCCGGAAATAAATGCCGGCTCTACCGTTCCGCCTGGAGTGCGCCAATTTACCAGGAATGCAAGTGCAAAAGGGGCCAGCCTCCGCCCAACCGGCGTGCCTCTAAAGCCCCTTTCACCCTGGCCATCGATGCCGATTGGGGGCGGTTGAAATCCACCCGCGAATTCAACGGTTCCGCCTCCGGCCGTGTGGAAGGGGCTTCCAAACTCCGCTTTGAGTCACCTCCTTGTGCCGCTCTTGGGACTGTGTTCACGCTTGGAATTTGCTGGCGGTCATCTGATGGCGCGCGCCGAGGCTGTGCTCCGCGCGGAAGGCACCGATGGACGAATGCTCTTCTGACGTGCATCTCGCCTCGGATGTGTCGAAAGCGATGGCGATGTTTGGTCACAGGATGATGCGTGAAGCCTTGTCGGTGTGAAATGGTGTACCGGCACTGCGATACCCCACCTTCGTTCGCTTCTGCGTGAAAGGCAAAGACTCTTTGAAGGGACCCACACGATAAATGCGAACGCAGCCGCTATGTCCACTATGTATGTCTGATAGCGTTTAGCGCACGTCCTCGTCTACCTTTTCCCGCAGCCAAAGTGATGCCGTAATCACCGCGCGTTCATCTCGGCCTTTTTATCCGTCTCCCTGCAGCATTTCATCCCAGTGCCTTTGCGGCCTTCTACCTCCCCCAAGCACAAATGAGAGCAGGTGTGCCTTGTCCGCACAAAAAAAAAAAAGGCCAAAAATGTCTTCTTTTTTTTAAGTCTAAAAGGAATACAAATCAGTTGTTTATTGGGGTTGTCAGGGTTTGCTCAAAGTGAATTTTTATGTTGTATGGCTGGAACCCAAATAATGATTCGTTTTAATGGGGATACACACATTGCCCCAAAAGTCAGGGTTTTTTTCCTTTTGTTTTTTGGGGGGAAAATGTGAAGAATTTCTCCGGGAAACGTGTTAGCGTACGATCAGTGAAATTCCCCCAAAGTGGCTGCTTCAAACCAAAATGGCCGACTTCCTGTCCAATTTGCGACATGGGTCTTTGAGGTGTTCGGTCATGATCTGAATCCGAATCTTGGCCAAGTATGTAGAACACCCAAGGAATTTGTCTCCGGTAGTACAGGCTGCGCGGGTCTCATCAATAACAAGCAACTACGCTAAACAAGGAGACGGCAAATAAGGACGGAAAGACTTTCCGTCACGTAAGGGTACCGTTGTGGAGTCGTACCACCCGGTGACAGCTGTGAGACGACGTGCAAAGTATCAAGCGGAGCTAAAATGACCCGTGGTAGCTTACAGTACTCGAACAGTTGGGCACATGGTGCAGATAATCGTTGCACCGTCTTAAAAGTGAGCAGTCGCAGTATTTGTCCAACCACTTGAAGTGTGCAATTGTCCGCAAGTCCTGTGATCATTTGCGGTCATGCTGTTCCACGGCGCTGTGCAAAATTGCAAAGAGCCACTTGAGATTTGGGTTCCTGTTTCGGGAGTTCATAGCGAGAGCGAACAAGCTGCTTAAATGTCTGCTGGATTTGGTGCGCGACGATCGGTAGCGCATGCCTGAGGGGAGGAGCTGGAAAAGATGGTGGGCAGGGTGTTGGGGGTCCAGGAGGAATTTCCAATGTGTGTGTTGATGTGTCCTGCCAAATGTGACAAACTGGTTGAATGTTTTTCTCAGGGCACACCTGAGTGAAATTGGGGAGTTTGGGGGAACGATACCCGGCTTGGCAAAATGGTCCAATCAGCTCACTTTTTTTTTTTTCTTCAAGCTATGAAATCGACATGTTAATTTTGGTGTCATTTCCAGCCCGCTCAACACAAGAATTCACTTGACTCGATTTGACAGATTCTCATCTCCTCAGGAAAAGAGCAACTGTAAAGCCGACGCGAGCCGTTCGACCGTTAGCTCCGTGACCCCCGCGCAAAGAGTCCGACTTTTTTCTGAATCGCCAAGTTTGACTTTTGACTCGGCAGTCTTCTACGTTGCCATGGACGCGCCCTCCCGTTTTGCGTTTCCTCTCCTCATTGGTAGACAAGCTGCTAAATGTTACGTGTCGATCATGTTTTTGAAAGGTCTACTACTTGTATGTTTTGCTTCATTTTCCGATCGTCTGCCCTTTGTGTCACCTTTTTTTTTTTCCATGCCAATTGAATGTACGTCAGAAAACACAGCGAGGTTCATGATTTCGGTGTTTCAGTGTTGCCGACGTTGTGTGGCTTTAAACATCCCATGGCCTTGTCCAATGTCACGCCCAAGGGAATGACGTTTATTTTTCTTTCTTTCTTCTTTTTCTATGTCATGACATCATTGTCTCTTGACCAAAAGCGATTTAACCAGCTTTTAAAAAAGGAAAACGAAAAACAAAAAGTTTTTTTTCGACCTCCGCTCTATTTATGTTCTGTTCCTTCAGCATGTTCTTAGTTCTTTATCGTGTAATATTTTTTTAATAAGACTAATAATAACAATTAAAAAAAAACTGAACCGAAGCTTTGTACGTGTTTGGATTTTCATGCTATTTTTGTGAGACATTCAAGGGTAAAATGAAGAAAAGGGAAAGTTGACGTCCGCAATATTCCGACTGCTTTTTGTGAAAAATATCCCAGTCCTGTCTGGTTACATCGGAACACCTGCCAGCCAGGTGGCGCTGTTGTTTAACAGGAAGCGAACATCCCCAGCGGGCATCCGACGTCAATTCAACAGGAACGGACAATCTACGACGTCAGTTGATGTTGCCGGACATCGGATGCCCACCGGGTCACACAACCAAACTCACACATCACACCACGTTGGAGTCGGTTTCATCAACTGTAGCCTTTTCCTGCATCTTTTGAAGATATTTACTTTGTCCACCTATTATGCGCAGAAGTGTTCGAATGTTTGTTTTTATCAGTCGAATGAGAATCAAATTCCCAACAGTGTTACATTACACGTAAGAAGAGAATATATGTTGACAAGTACAAAATAATAGCCAGACGTCACATTTGAACAACCGATGCTGTGAATATCCCCTGAGGGAAATGAATCAATCAACGCAATGATATATTCAATCAAAGAGAAATGTATACAATAGAACAGAATAAAATACTCAATGTCTTGAATGCATTTTGACTCCTTAACAGCACCTTATTGATTCAGTTGAGTGCTGTGGTGGTCTTCAGTACCACAAGTGTGTGTAGACGTGGTCTTCTGACCTTTAACCTGATCACCTGCTCAGCTGACTCATGTGAGGAATGTACTGAATGAACGGAAAAACAAACGGATGCCCAGTCAGCATCATTTAAAGCGAGAAAAAAAAAATCTCTTTCCTGTTGTGAACTGTCTTCACACAGGCATGCTGTCCAGGCTTGTGCCTGTCTTGAAAAAAAAAAAGTGCTCAGTCAGTCATCACGCTACCATGCAATCATCAAGTCGTCACGCAAGGGATGTAAGACGCTGACTTCTGCAAGCGGCGGCCAGCGACGCGAACTATACTTCGGCGCTCTTATTTGCTGCAAAAGCTTTTTTTTTCGTGTGTGTGTGATGCATGATGTGGCAAAAAAAAGGAAGTTATATTAACAAGAGATTACTGTGCCATTTTAAATGGCGTCAGTTGCCCTAAAAACTCGACTTAACTAACACAAATGGAACATTGGTGAGCACACAGTGTGGGCAACATGTACTTAAGCATTCAATTGTTTTTGTTTTGTTTTTTCGTGAATTTATTGGTGGTTTATTTCAGAGGCGTTTCGAGTGCCGCCTGCTGTTTTTTTTTTTTGTTGGTTTTTGTTTTTGTAATCTCCCAAAATGGCGGCCAATATCATATTGCTATTTACACCATTTACAATCGCTATGGTAATCTAAGATCAAGTAGTTCAAGTAAAAAGAGGAAAAAAACAATCACAAAGTCCACAAAACTCTGTCAATGAGGGATTTTGTTGTTGTTAAACCCAACAACAACAGAAAAAACAGAGGAGTTAAATAATGATTTTTTTCCCCCAAAACGATCTTTCAGCGTTCTAAGGCAATGAACGCTTTTTAAAATTTTATTCATTTGTAATGAACAAGACACCTAATCCAGAAGAGCATAAAAACATCAGGATTTTTTTTACTCGTTTTAAACGTCGTTCCACATGTTCACAACCTTCGACGAAGATAACGTGGCTAATCAATAAAGGTAGCGAGTGACTTCCCAAATGAATTGGTCATCAAGAAAAATGTAAACAGTGTTGTTGTGACGGGCGGGCGTTCAAAGTCCACCTACTTTAACCTGCTTTCGTATACTTTCTGATAAAACTGTGAATGTTTTATTTATTGCTCGCTTTGTTTTCGTTGTTGACGATCATGTCACTCAATTGGCGTTTGCTCTCGCGGGCCAAGCAAACAGGCGTACCGGCGTCGATCAGAGCGGACGCTCGCGTTCCGTTCAAATGTGCCGTTATCGCGTTACATCACGTCAAGCAAAAAAAAACGTAAGAAAACGCGACCGCGTGAGTATTGGTAATTCGTGCCGTGATTAAACCGCTTTAATTGATGTCATTTTAAGGGGGCATAATTCAATAAACGGGCTTTTATTTGCCGCGTCATTCCAGTGAGGAATCACGTGCATCCAAGTGACGTCACGCAAAGGGTCGTCCTTCGAGTCGGGACAAACAAGGCGCGGGCCAATGAGAGAGCTTGGCGGGCGGGGTGTCGACTGCCACTCAAAGCCTTTATAAAGTTTGTGTGGCTTTACCGCACTAGGATCATTTTTCCCTTTTTCCCTCCGGAGCGGTTGTTCCAAAGGGCTGCCCGTAAGTATGGCCGAAGTAAGCTCTGGTTATTCCGGTTTTTAAGAGTTATTCGCTCTTGGTGACGATAGTTCAGCCCTACGTGCCTTTAATTTGGCAACGTAATCGTGGGGATTTGTCGCCCGTAGTTAGAGCGAGGGGTGACGAGCTACGACTGGTCCAAATGGAGATTTCATCCTAAAAAAAAAAAATCGACGTTTTTAATCATTGTCGGGCGGTTTCAGCTGCCGTCTTGAATTCGGCTTGCCTTTTGTTGGCCTCTCGGCTGAAACAAAAGAAAACAACACGCCCGTTTGTTTTCGCGTTGGAAGGGTGCGAAAGAAGGTCAACGTGGCGAGAAAATAGGTTCAGATATTTGCTTGTTGTTGTTGTTATTTTCGCTGTTCATTTTCCACGTCGCAAATTGGGATGGCCCACTTTTTCTTGGCTCGCCTTCGCAGATCCCGTGACTGGGAAAAAAAACCGGAAGAAAAAAAACCCAAGAGCAGACCAGTTTCCGTTTTCTATCCATATTTGAACCTATGAGGTCGGAGCCCTTTTGTCCTCGAATCCCGAATACTGGAGACGGACGAAGCGGGGCCAAATGAGCGTCGGTGGTGGTCGCGCGTGTCGTTGGGTGGGACGGGAAGCTCGACGCCGGCTTTCGAGTTGCACTCAGCGGACACTTGACTGGGTTCACCGAGTGCGCCGCGAGCCGGCGAGCGAAATGAACAAACCCAACAACAACAAACAACCCCAAACTGTTTTCGGTCATCCTCGCTGGCCTTTTTATTTCACTTGTTCTGAACATTCGAAACAAGTACACGGTATCGAAGGGAAGGAAACCCAATTGACGGCTTTAATGCGAACATCTCGTCTACCTGGAGACGGCCTGAGAGGGACATTTGCATGGACAGCTTGCGCTTTTCCACACTTGGGGCATCAACGCATCCCAGGCGCGGCATGCAACAATAGTCACAGGTGGAGTTTCTCTTTGGTCAGTGGAAACACTCGACTGAGATCAGTGGTGGTGTTTGGGCTTCATTGTTGTTGACGAAGCAGCGCCTGTCGGGTTCAATGTGCCGAGAGCCGCCGCCCGGAGTTCCGCAAGAAGGTCACAACATTTGAGACGATGGCAAACGATGTTGGAATATGAACGGCCGAAGACGCGCATTGGAATTTTCATGTATTTATCGAGAGACATTTGTTTTGCCAAATCTTTTGCGGTGGTGCCCCCGCAGGTCGTCGCAAGCATGTCGCCCCTCGTGGCTCTGTTGGCTTTGTGCCTGAGCGCCGCCGCCGCCGCCGCCCCCAGCCTGGACCCTCAGCTGGATGAGCACTGGGACCTGTGGAAGAGCTGGCACTCCAAGCAGTACCACCAGGTATGCCTCCCCGAGTTGCACTTTGTCGAGCCGCGTCTGAGCCGATGTCGTCCTAGACGGAGGAAGGCTGGAGGAGGATGGTGTGGGAGAAGAACCTGCGCAAGATCGAGTTGCACAACCTGGAGCACTCGCTGGGCAAGCACAGCTACAGCCTGGGCATGAACCACTTTGGAGACATGGTACGCCGCGCGCCCGACGCGGGGGGGGGGTCCTCCCTCTGTCGCTCGCCTTCCGCGCTAACCCGCGCTCGTCCTCAGACGCACGACGAGTTCCGGCAGATCATGAACGGCTACAAGAGCGGCGGCGGGCTGCGCAAGAAGGCCAAAGGAGCGCACTTCATGGAGCCCAACTTCCTGGAGGCGCCGCGCTCGCTGGACTGGCGAGACCACGGCTACGTCACCCCCGTCAAGGACCAGGTAACCTCGTCGACGCGCTGTCGAGCTTTCGTACCCGTTATTAGCCAGACTGCGTCGTCGGCCCCTTTTGGGAAAACTGGAAAAAACCCACAGCAAAGCCTTTTCTGTCTTTATTTTGGATTGCTCTTGTAACATCCACCCGACCGACACCCAAACAGAAGTTTGCTGTTAGCGGCACCTTTCTTGAATCCAAAGACTCAAAGCGAGTTTGTGTGGTCACCGACTGCGGCCTACTCGGCTCGGTGTGGAAGATAACACGTGTGCCTTAGCGATGGACTTTATCTCCACTGTGCACTCGCGCTCCCCCCTCCCTCCCGCTTTCCATCGAACGCGACAGCTGACGCCAACGCCCCCCTGGACTGCGGCCGCTCACGCGCTACTTGTACACACGCGACAATGTAGGCCAAGGCCTTCGGCCGCCGCTCGCTCCTCCCCGTCGGACGGCCGATGTCGCCAAGCCCGCGTTCACCGCGGCGGGTATCGCCGGCGAAAGACAAAAGGACTGCCCCGACACGCTCGCGACTCCCCCGAGGGTAAAGCGGCCCGGGTCAGCAAGGGATGGCGAAATCCCATTGGCTCTTTTTTTGCGGGGCCGTATGGCTTTGAATGCAGGCAACGATGCTCATGGGCTCACCGCGTGTTTCGAGTGAAACGTTCATACTTGTCGTCGTTTACCTTTCCGAAACGCGCCGCATGTATTTCGACAGCAAAAGGTTGACGGCGGTGGGGGGCTATAACCCCCGATGGGCTCCCATCTTGACGTGCGTGCGTGTGTGCGTGCGCAGGGTCAGTGCGGGTCATGCTGGGCCTTCAGCACCACGGGGGCCCTGGAGGGACAGCACTTCCGCAAGACGGGCAAGCTGGTGTCTCTGAGCGAGCAGAACCTGGTGGACTGCTCGCGGCCCGAAGGCAACGAGGGCTGCAACGGGGGCCTGATGGACCAGGCCTTCCAGTACATCAAGGACAACGACGGCCTGGACTCGGAGGACGCCTACCCCTACCTGGGAACCGTACGTGGCCCTCCCTCTCTCTCTCCACCCCCACAAGCCTTTTACGCCATGTCTGCCATTCAACCGTTTCGCTACCCCCACCCACCAAAAATATTCAAATCGTGGTTACAGTGAAATGTAGTCTTTCACACATTCTGAAAAAAGTAATTGGGTAAAAATGGTCACGTCCAGAGGGGCAAAAAGAAACATTTTTTGGCCATAAAGATTTGTTTCCGCCAATTTTTTTGGGGTGGGGGATAAAAAAAAAAAAAGATGAAAATATTGGTTCATCGGGCTATTGAAATATGGTACAGTGAAAATATTAGTCAAATAAAGACGGCTAGTTTTTCTTACATAATTGGTTTATTTAAAAATTAAGGTGAATACAGAAAGTTTTTCATCGATTGTGCATCGTAAATAGTTTTTCATATGACCAAATGTTAAAAAGTTGAAATAGAAAGGGGGGGGCCCAGTACATGTCTGTTAAGTTAGGTGATGAAAAGATGAGGGGAAAAATGAATAGACGTGAAACGATTTATTGATTAGCACTGAAATCAGATCCTTTTTTTTCCCCACAGATCAATTGCTGATTAAAGTCAGCGTTGGTTGCAGTCCTAAAAATGACCTTTTTTTTTTTTCTTTTCCCTACCCAAACCTGTTGATTTGGATTTTAATGACCTTTAGTCGGGGGATGGGAAAAAAAAACAATGGGGACGAATGTGAAATGGAAAATCATTTTCGATGATGTGGCGCATCTGTGTGCGTGTGTGTGCGTTGTCATCGCAGGACGACCAGCAGTGCCACTATGACCCCAATTTCAACTCGGCCAACGACACGGGCTTCGTGGACGTGCCGAGCGGCAAGGAGCACGCGCTGATGAAGGCCGTGGCCTCGGTGGGGCCCGTCTCGGTGGCCATCGACGCAGGACACGAGTCCTTCCAGTTCTACCAATCGGGTTGGTTGCCCGCCCGCCCGCCTGCGCTCGGAAGAGTTCCCCAGAAATGCAACCATCCTCTTGAACTGAGAATCCAGCAAAATGTTCACCCCAAAAAGAAATCTTTCAAATATTTTGGCTCAGGAAAAAAAAAAATTCAATCGAAACAAAATCTGTTCTGGCTGCCCCCCCTCCCCCAAAAAAAGTGTGTGTGTGTGGGGGGGGGGCGGGGTCACTAAAGAGCCACAAAACTCAGTCAAGACAAAAAAAAAAGAACCCTTTTGTTTCAGATTTGAAAGAAAAAAAATCACAATTTAAAACTGTTTCAACTTAAAAACATTTTTTTTTGTATTTTTTTTTTTTAAGGCATCTACTTTGAGAAGGAGTGCAGCAGCGAGGAGCTGGACCACGGCGTGCTGGTGGTGGGCTACGGCTTTCAGGGTGAAGACGCGGACGGCAAGAAGTACTGGATCGTCAAGAACAGGTGGGTGCCGAAACGCTGCCCCCCCCCTCCCCCGCGTGAGCAGCGCCGGCTCGCTAACAACTTGGCGCTCGTCCCGCAGCTGGAGCGAGAAGTGGGGCGACAAAGGTTACATCTACATGGCCAAGGACCGCAAGAACCACTGCGGCATCGCCACCGCCGCCAGCTACCCGCTGGTCTGACGGGGATGCGCCGTCTTACATTGTCTTGTGTTGTTTTTGTTTTCAAAATGCACCGCCGCGTCAAAGCGGAGGCTTTGGATTTTAGCCGCCAAGAGTGTTTTTAGGGAAGTGGCACCAGTTTCAAGCCAAGTTGTATTGAACGCATTTTAGTTGTCTTTTATTCTTTGTACATATGTTGCTCAGTGAGCGGGGAACTGTGTTCTCGGAAAGGTCTGTGGGGGTTTTGTTGTTTTATGTTTGGTTTAATGTCGACCATTAAAAATGTGAAACACGACTTTTGTGTTTGTCACCCTTTTAGAAATTGGCCACGCCTCGAGAAAAATTGAAGGTCAACGGATCCAAGGGTCATTCTCAGCTGGCCATGTCTGTACGCAAAGCCAAGTAGCCGTCATGGCCAGTATGGCTTTGCTACAGACATGGAAGGAAATGGCGTCTGGTCGTTAAGGGGGGGGCGGGGAGGCTACATTC
>NW_017805121.1:114363-139636 GCF_001891065.2 Hippocampus comes | reverse complement strand
TGGAGGGGGGGGGGGTCGCAATTATGACCGTAAGTACAATTTGGGGGGGGGGTTGAATCAAATACATCGGGTAGAAAGAAAAACAAATACTGTAGCTGGAAAACAGCATTTTTGTTTTCTTTCCTGTGAGAAAAAAAAACCCCAAAACAAAGCCCCAAACCTATGCCAGAACATCCACGTTCTAGCCTCAACAAGGACCACAGTTGAAGTTTCGTGACACGTTTTTCTGCGATTGGCAGTTTATTGCTGGTCAAAGTCGGTCCGGCCGAAGGCGAGGCGGCCGCTCTCTAGCGGTACTTGTCGACAAACGCCAAATACTCGTCGACGTCTTGCGGCGAGCCCACCACGAAGGGCACCCGCTGGTGGAGGGCCCGAGGCCGCACATCCAGGACCCTTTGGGTGCCGGTGGTGGCCGCGCCCCCCGCCTGCTCCACCAGGAACGCCATCGGGTTGCACTCGTACAGCAGGCGCAGCTACACCAAGACACACAAATGCACGGAGACGCGCGGGTCAACGTCGATCGGACGATTCAGTTGACTTCCTCTTTTTCGGCTCGCGGTTTCTGTCATGCTTTTTGTCGCTACTACGGTATTTTCACCTTTTTTTTAACCTTAGAATCTCAAGAGGGGGACTTTAGTCTCGATTCTGTTCCCCCGCACAGAAACCAAATACGTGTCATGACTTTCCATTGTATACTTAATGCGCGATTTGAGCATTTCCGTGAAGTATTGGCTTGATCTCAAACGTCAAATGTTTTTGGTCTTCTCGTTCACGAGGTACTTTGTCGGATTTGTCTTTGCGTTTGGCTGCGAAGCGCGCTCGTTTGCTTTCCTCGGGTGGCGACGACAAAGCTTCATCCGCGTCATCCCGGCCAGCTGTCATCCGCTCGTCACTTTCACTTCCCCGCGCGGCTCTCGCTTTTCTTCCGCGCCGTCACCGCCGCCTTTCTCAAGAAAGCCAAAGCAGGCGCCGCGGGAGAGCGAGCTCGCTTACCTTCCCTTCCGGGTTTTTCTGGTTGGCCGGGTACAAGAAGATACCGCCGTAGGCGATGGTGCGGTGGACGTCCGACACCATGGAGCCCACGTAGCGAGCGCCGTACGGCGTCCCACCGTCCTGCGGCGCAAGAAACAAAAGAGCTCGGGTTCCGGACCGCCGTTGAGACAAAAAAAAAATAAACACATTTCTATACCGCTCGAAGAAAAAGAAAACCTAAACAAATTCAAACTATACGGAGCGATCGAAGAACGGAAAATCGCAACACCAAAAATATGCAAATGATTTTTTCCCCATGTGCAAATAGACCCAAAACACACATTTCAGGAAGATGCGATTCGAAATAAAATACAAAACGTGATGTTACTGCCTATATTTCACATGAAGCAGCTTGATCGTTGGTGTCCTGACGTCATCTCGAGGCGTTTGTTGGCCGGAACCAATTATCGCCGATAAAGGTCCACCCGACCTTAGTTGCCGTGCACACTTACCGGCGCGCGTTAAAAGACACGTTTTGGAAGCTCTGCGGAGCCATTTTTGGAAGAAGACGATCGTGCCAAGAACCGACCGTGAGAGGCAAGACGACGACGGGCAGGATTTCGGCGAAGGTTAGCCCCTTATGGGTGCGAGCCCACGAGCTTTGTGTGTATTTTATGTTCAACCAATTGTCTTTTCTTTTGCTTTGGAATGCTGTTCACTACTTGTTCCATTTTGGTCAAATGAGCCCAATGAGCCGGCGACTGGTCAACGTCAAGTACTCGAAAGAGATCTTTACCGCGGAATGAAAAGAGCCCAAAAGCGTCAGAGCAGGTGCGTTTCCTAAAGCGTCTGTTTCGATGAGTGCCGGTTCCCCAAAAGCCGCCACGCAAATGAGCAAGTGGGCTCCGGCTCCCCTCAACGACTCAAAAGTCCGCCGCCGCCGCCTGCTCAACTTCCCTTCTAATTTCCCAGCAAAAGCGACGCACGTGCAAGTGCGGTGGTCGTGTCAGCGGGGGCGACTGGCCCGTCCAAAGTCCGCGAGGAAGCAGGGAAATTAGCTTAGCGTTGCCACAAGCGCGTGACCTATTCATATCTCTGCCTGTTTTTTATTCAGTCGTTAATGGTGCACACATCCCTCGACCATGCTATTTTTGGTGAAGTCTGCTTTTTTTGGGGGGGGGGGGGGTACCTATGGCATCAAATCGTAACGGAAGTGAAAAGAGGAAGCACTAACAATTGTGGCTCATGAATGTGCCACCAAGTAGTTTGGGTCAACTTCCAAACTTTTTTTTTTCCATTTAGTTACGCTTTGTAGTCTGACCTTAGGCTACCCCCCCCCCCCAAAAAAAGGTACAAAACGACGAGCCCTTGCGCAAATCAGGAGCTTGAGATGGAGCTTCCACTCCGTGTGCGGTCTTCTCCTCTTGGTCGACGCCCCGAATGGCCCCGCGTGAGCCCTGTCGAGAAAAGCCGACTCGCGGCGGGGGCGCTTCCGGTCATGTGGTCGCCGAATCACGGTGCGAGCATCACGCGCCCATGGCGAATGCAGTGACTCAGACCTGAAAACAGGAAAAACGCGCACGCGACGTCCACCGCGTTTTGTCCGTGTTTCCGGAAATCAAAGGCATTTCTCCTACGCGTCGCCCCCTTGTCGCCGCGCCGACACGTGACCGCCGCCGCCGTCGCCAAGTGCTGAGTGCCCACATCGCAGACAGGAAGCCGACGGCGGTTGCTGTGAGGATACAACTCACCCCTATGCGCCCCCCAGACGGCAGCTCGCTCACCTCGGGGTTCTTCTTGCGGTCGATGTAGTGGTTGACGGCGGGCTGGAAGTATTTGGCGTAGCCCTCGTTCAGGCTGTAGATCTTCCCCCTGGGCTTGATCCGCACGTTCCTCTCGGTCAGGATGAACTCGCCGATGGCCTGGCCAGCGGCCGCACCGGGAAGAAACAAAAGCAAACGATATACCGGCGTTTTGTTGCCCGAACGTAGTCACGCGCCGGAGCGCCGGCACTCGACTTTGCTCCGAGCGCGACTCTTTTTGTTCACGACTCACCGGATCCAACGTGAAAAAGTTGAGGCCGGCGCCGGTGCTGAGGGCCACCAGGGTGGCGCTGCCGTAGAGGGCGTAGCCGGCGCACACCATGTCGCGGCCCGGCTGGAGGGCGTCCTCCTCGGTGGGCTCGCCCTCGCTCACCTGCGCGGACACGACAATCCAAAGGTGTGCTCCGCCCCGCTTTGCCAGTCCAAATTCACCTCGGGCGCTACTCCCGCGTGACGTCGCCCCCTCAAGTGTTTGCGGCATCGGCCCGTTCATGCCTTTTGGTATTCACGCCTTACGTTTGAAACGCTGCGCTCGCCTCGCTCCTTGATGAGCAAAACTGCTCCTCCAAGAAAAAAAAAAAAAAAGCTGGCGTTGAGCCTGACTTGTATGAAAGGCTGTTTGCCTTTTTTGGAAAGCTTACTCACTGCAGGGGTGTCCAAAGTGGGTCCTGGCGGGCCGCTGTCCGGCCCGTTTTCGAGCTCTCCCGGGAGCAACACGCCTGATTCAAATCATTAGGATGGTTTTCATGCTGCTTGAGAGCCGGCTGAGGAGCCGATCATCTGAATCGGGTGTGTTGCAGGAAGGAGAGCTGAAAACGGGCAGGACAAGTGTGTGGCCCCTCCAGGCCCGGAGCTGGAAAAGCCTGCTGGCTGAAAGCAATTAATCGCCTTTACCCGCTACAACATGGCGCCCTCTTTAGGCCGCAAGGCGCTACTACAAATGTCAAAAAACCAAAAACCAGCAGCACAGAGGCCTTGACGGACGGCTGGCTGACGGATTGACGACGAGATGAGGGAAAGATGCGAGCTCGATCGATGGCATCTTGAGATGAACCGACAAAAAAAAAAATTGTCCATGTCGGCGGACGTGTGAATGAAGAACCGGTGGAGGGAACGGAAGGTGAGCTGGCGAGAGACTCACTCGTTTGTAGACGGCAAAGATGGTGCCGATGGAGGCCAGGCAGTCGATGTTGCTGGAGCCGTCCAGAGGGTCAAAACACACCACGTACTTCCCCTGGAACCAAGCCCGACGTACGGATGAGACGTAGCGTTAGCGTGCGCGCGCGTGGTCGACGTCGCGTTTGGATTTTGCGCGCTGACCCTCTTGTCTTGGGGCGTGACGATGAGGCCCTCGTTCTCCTCGGAGACCATGCAGCAGGTGCCGTAGGAGGCCTTCAACATGTTGAGCAGCAGCTCGTTGGACAGCACGTCCAGCTTCTTCACGTCGTCGCCGGTCACGTTCACGCGGCCCGCCAGGCCCTGTCTGCGCCCATCGCAAAATTGAGCCGTCCGCGGCGAACTTCGACCCCGCGCTGGATAAACTCACTTCAAGCGTTCAACGTCAAAGTATCGTTGCGGGAACACGAAAGTCTTCTTGTTTTGTTTTTTTGTTTTTTTTGTAATTTCAGAATACACGCTTGAGCCCCTCACCTTTGCTGCTTGGCAGTCGCAAATTCAAATATTCGCAGGCTTCACCATTCTTCGCTGTTTGATTACCCCCCCTCTCAAGTTTCTCTTTTTCGCTCGAGCCAAAACAAGAAAGGGATTGTCAAAGTTTTCCATTGCCGCCATCTTGCGGCCTCCCAGAGAGCCGAGCGGATGCGGAAGAGGCGGTCGCCAAGACTCATGTCCCGCTTTGTGCTGATTGCAATTCGATGAGATGGCGGCTGTGCGTGTGCTTTTCTTTTTTTGTGAACACGTTAGCAGAGAGCTATGCAAATTGCGCCCCCCCCCCCAACCAATTGTCAAATAGTTTCTTCCACTTTGCACTTTGTATATTCTGTCTGGAGTTCAGATATCAGCACTAAGGGACCCCAAAATAATGATTTATTTTTTTAAAATTCATTGCACATGCATTTTAATGAATGGGCCGATTCATTGGTTATGAGTTTTAATTGACAAACTGTCCACGTCAGTCACCCCCCCATCCCCAAATAAATAAATAAATCGCTATCCGTCTGCTCCTCATAACCGCTTTCCATTTTGCTCACGCGAAGATGAGTCTTTCCTTTGGAAAAATGGCATTTGACTCTTTCTCCCGGTTTTCGAGAAGACGCGCGGTGGCCTTCGGGGGCGGACGAGGAAGAGGAGCTACTCACAAGTGGGCCAGGCCGGCCCTGCGCACGGCCGAGGAGATGGCCTTGATGGCGGTCATCACGGCGTTGAGCAGCTGCGTCAGCTCGCCCGTGGCCCCCTTGGCCTGCCGGCCCGTCTCCGTCACAAAGCGGGTCAGCGTCCACACGTCCACGTCAAAGGTCGACGGGTCCGCCATGCCGCTTCCCGCTGAGGGTCGCCGTCCCGACTCGGCCCGAGGGAAGAAGCGAAGTGAGGCCGCTCGTTTCGGGGGGAGCTATTTGTGTGCGCGCGGTGTCGGGTGTCGGCTGCGATCGCTCGCTGCTCGCCGCGCCGTGAAAAAGCTTGGCGAGTTCATCTTTTGTCAAGTGCTTTCGTGGACCGATCCCAAAATGATCGGCATCCTGTCAAAAGCAAGCGGCGCGTTTCCCCGCGGAGATCCCGCACGAGGGCCACGAACGGCGCGTTTATCCGCCGACGCCGTTGACGCAGAACCCAGCCAAGGCGGCACGTCGTGCGGGGTGTTGCGCCCTCTCCCATTTTGGGACTTCCTTTGACCCCATTCCGGAGTTGAGGTCACATTGGCGGTGTCCGAGATCCTGCAGGTGGATTTTCCACAGCGAGCGGCAAAGGAGGCAGGCTGTCCGGGTCGTTAGACTTCACACGCCCGAGCGTCTTTCACGCAGAGATGCCAGCCTTCAGAATGGCGACATTTATGCCCTTTGGACTTTGACGCAGATCGCGGCTCGCTGTTCAATTTCCCGTCGGCCTTTTGCAGCATCCCCCGCAGCTCCTTTTGAATTGAAGCATGAAGCCCTGGCGCAAATGTGACACCTAAGCCGGCAAAATGCGGGATGCCGCCGCATCCGTTCGCCTCCGAGCAGCAATGCGGCAGCAAGTCGGATCCCATCTTAGCTTTTAAACACGGAGATCCGGCAAACAGAAAACAAAAGAGGAGAGAGAAAGCTCTCTGGGAAGGACGAGTTCGCAGGGGCCGCCTGAAAGGTCAGCGTAACCGGAGCACAGCCGCACCGCTTGAGGCCGAGCGCGAGCCGCGCCAGAAGGGCGACGGCGAGGACGGAAGCGGCTTGCGACGTCAGGTGCTTGCGTTTTGTTTTGTTTGACATTATGAAGCATCGCAAAGAGCTTCGCTCAAGTTTTGGTCCTTCACGTGTATGTCGCTTGTGTGCGTTGTCACGGAGACACAAGGGAGGGCGGGGTGAAGTGAGAAGCATTTTTATTGGCGGGCCGCACCGGTCTCGGCCCGGTCCTTTCACGACACGGACGACGAAAGCGGGCGCTCTTCTTCCCCGAACGGGGTCACTTTGCCGATGCGGCGTGCTTGCGGCAGACGGCCACGTAGTCGGCCACGTCGTCGGGGGAGCCCATGGCCACCGGCGCCCTCTGATGGATGCTGTGGGGCCGGATGTCCAGGATGTCCTCGGAGCCGGTGGAGGCGGCGCCCCCGGCCTGCTCCATGATGAAGGCCATCGGGTTGCCCTCGTAGAGCAGACGCAGCTTGCGGGGGGAGAAGGCCGCCCGTTAATTTAATATCATCGCGCAGCGCAGCTTTGACATCACCCCACACGCCCCAAACTGGCAAAAAGAAAAAGATGCCCTATTGGCAAACGCCGCCTTTGAGGCGGTCACGCAGCCGCGGCGGCGGTGGCGGCAATAAAGCTTCCGGTGAACATCAAATTCAAAAAAGAAGCCAATGTGTTGAAAACTGCTCCACTGGGTTGACACTATTACGATGCCTCCGTTTGGTAGCTCTCTGTGGAAAAATCAACTCTTTGGACGTTTGAAGTCACAGATGCATTGTGCTTTTGCCGAATTCCACGTAAAAGGCGAAGGCAGACGATGCTCGAGTCGGGAGGCGCATCAGCAATGATCCCACCTTTGCCGCTTTCTGTATAAAATAGGCGAAAATGGCTTTTTGTTGTTTGGCAGGATTGCCGCGTGAAAATTTGCAGGGCTGACCTTCCCGCGAGACTTTGGATAACGTGAGCTTTGGACCCGGAGGGGTGAAAGAGGACGCGACTGGTAAAGGCGGCGTCGCTGTCGCCAGAGCTCACCTTTCCCTCGGGGCTCTTTGCGTTGCCAGGATACATGAAGATGCCGCCGTACATGAGCGTCCGGTGCACGTCGGCCACCATGGAGCCCACGTAGCGGGCGTTGTAGGGCTCGCTGCCGTCCTGCGGTGAGTCGGCCATTAGCTAGTTAGTTAGCATTAGCCGCCGGCTAGTCAAGAGCGAGATGTCACTTTGGCGGTGCCTTGCGATACCGCTTGAATATCTCCCCCGACCGCGTTTGTCATTCAAAAGGCTCCGGTCAGCGTTTCCTGACGGAACGGACGGAAATTTGAAAGGAAACGAGGCCTCTCGATGACGAATGGACTGTCCAAATGATTGTGGCAAACCGCCTTCCCGGAGCAGCTTTGCCCGACGGCGATCGGCAACGTTACCCGAGGAAACTTCTTCTGCTGCAAATACTCTGTGACGGCCGGCTCAAAGTATTTGGCGTAGCCTTCGTTCAAGCTGTAGATCTTGCCCCGCTTTTTGATCTTCACGTCGCGGTCCACCAGGATGAATTCGCCGATGGCCTGCGGAGCACAAAGCGTGCAAATCATTTCTTTACATTCCGAGGGCCGGTCAAGAGGCCAGCGGCGGTGTTTTGGACCGACTGGAATGGAGGATGGGCTGACTCCAAATGGCAGAGATGCCACCAAGGCCCGAATTAGACGGAGAACGTACTGACCGGGTCGAGCATGAAGCAGTTGACGCCGTGTCCCGTGGAGAGCACCATCATGGTGGCGCTGCCGTAGAGGGCGTAGCCCGCCGCCACCAGGTTCCTGCCGGGCTGCAGGGCGTCCTCCTCGCAAGGCTCGCCGTCCTCCGAGGCCTGCGGGACGAGACCGCGGACGCTGGTGGGTGGGCGGACTCGGGAGCGCGTCTCGGAGCGGCGCGGCGCGGCGGCTCCTCGGCCCGGCCGCTTCGGCCGGCACCTTCTTGTAGATGGCGAAGATGGTTCCGATGGAGACCAGGCAGTCGATGTTGGACGAGCCATCCAGCGGGTCGAAACACACGATGTACTTGCCCTGAGGGGAGGACGTGGTGGCTCAGCCCCGGCGGTCAAACGGCGCCCGCGTTGTTTCGCGCGCGCCTACCCTGGTGTCGGGCTCCACGATGATGGCTTTGTCGTTCTCCTCGGACACCAGCACGCAGGAGGTGAAGGACGATTTGATCATGTTGATGACCAGGTCGTTGGACAGGATGTCCAGCTTCTTCACCTGGTCGCCCGTCACGTTGGTGCTGCCCGCGATGCCGAAGCTGAGAACGACACGCCGCGCGGGACGGGACAGAGCGTCAAGGTGCAAAAGGGGCCGCTTGCCGCTCGGGGGGGGTTCAGCCCAAACGCACCATCTTTTTTTTTTTTTTTTTTGGGGCGCTTTGACGACTGGAAACAAGGAAAGCCAATTGGAAATTCCTTTCCACTGAATTTGTATTCTTTTGAAATCAAATACTGCTACTCTGGGGCAAAATATGAATTTGCACATTACTGTTTTCTGTTTGTCCGGTGACATTTCCGCATCTGTCCAAGTGATTTTGTTTTTTTTCAACCAATACTTTGTTGTCAAGAGTCAACATTTCGAGGGCTACTTTTTCCTTTCACTTGAGTCGGAGCAGTAATCGAACCCTGAAGTACTTTTTGGCGACGTACGCAACTGACATTTTTCTGGCAGACTATTTTCATCCAATCCAAACGGTGAAGGGGCTGTCACTTGTCTACCTCTGCTCTTCAGGGCGCTTCACACCTCACTCACCGACGGATGACCCAGCATCAGGAACAAGGACTCTGTATCTTGCTCAACGGCCGGGCGTTGAACCGCCACTCTCTGTGTCGGGAAACGACCGCTGAGACCTTCAGCCCCGCCCGCAGTGTTCCGACCCGACCACAAGGCCACCCGTTTCCTCCTCATCGTGCGACTCGTTCCATTTTGACACGCTCAACAATGTAGTTCCCCTTTGATGACGTTTCCCCTTTTCTGCGGCTCCCTCCGCTATTTGTCAATTCTGCGGCAGCGTTTGCGCACCTTCCCGCGAACACCTTAGAAATGGGGAACTGATCACTATCAAACCAGATTTGACAACGGAGCCCGTTGACGGGATGACCGGTGTGTGTGTGTGTGTGTGTGTGTGGGGGGGGGGGGCTGGGCGTGGCCTCAGGTATGCGTTTCCTGATTGGTTCGAGCCAAACCAGAATCTCCTGCTTGGTCTGTGCCGACGTGGATGTTCCGTACGGAGTCTAAAACGCCTGATCGATGATGACCAATAATTCCTAAATAAATAAATTAAGAAAGAATGTTGGAGCCGGTGTGGGCGTCCACTTACAGGTGAGCGATGCCGGCTTTGCGGACGGCGCTGGAGATGGCCTTGACGGCCGTGCACAGCGCGTTGAGCAGCCGCGTGAGCTCGCCGGTACCTTTGGCCCGCCGGCCCTCCTCCATGACGAAGCGGGTCACGGTCACCACGTTGGTGTCGAAGGTTCCTCGGTCGGACATGATTGACACCCCGCCAAAAAAAAAAGTTGTCGTCGTCCAGAGGAGGAAGTGCCGCGAGGCTTAAATGCAACTCTGACGCGTCCGCGGCGGGCCAATCGGAGAGAAGAGAGGAGACGGGGGGGCGGGGCCTCCGGGGCCAAACACAGCTTGGCTTTGTGGCAACTTTGGAGGCGATAAGATGGAGTGTGAGCTCCACAATGCAGCGTGACTGCGCACTCAAGTTGGCAAGGAGCACGTTTGATTATGACGACACACAAACTAGTTATTGCTCCAGCTTTTGTTCGAATCGCAGGCATTGAACCTCGTTCAGTATGTCACAATTTCACCCCCCCCACACACACACACACACCTACCTAGACCAGCGGTCAGTTTGTACGCGTGGGTGTTATTTTCCAACTTAGAACGAAAGTACTGAAAATGGATTTTCTTCCAGATGCGATGTTAACGATTGAACAAAGGTGGTGGTGTTTAGGGGCTTTCCAGAAAATAGTTTTATTTTCCAACTTAGAACGAAAGTACTGAAAATGGCTTTTCTTCCAGATGCATGTTAACGATTGAACAAAGGTGGTGTTTAGGGGCTTTCCAGAAAAGCGTCGATACTGGACCGACGAGGATTCCGATGGCGCCAGCCAGATGCAAATTGTGGAGGGGTTCTTATTCTTGGGAGCAGCGCAACATCAATGCCAGTTTCAAGATCCCCTCGACAGCGTTTTGCATCGTGTTGGCATGAAGCTGGGGGGCTTTCGGAAGTCCTAGGAATGTGGTTTCGTTCAATACACGTTTTTTATTCACCTTCATATGTAGTGACAACACTGTGTTCTTGGCTTTGTTTGAGCGCCTTAACAGTTTCCACATGTCAAACAAGCCATTGTTGTTTGTGTTTGCGGAGCAAGACAGCCCAGTGAGTCGTTGACTCGCACGCAGACCTCACTTCAACCTTTGGCTCAAGTGTGATGCAAAATCCATTCCTCTTTTGCAAGTACACTTGATTTCAGGCTTAAATCCTTTTTTTAAACTTCGTTTTCAGTTCCGATCTGTCTTTTGGTCGCTGCTCGTAACCGGCAAACTAATTCAACACTTAGCGTGTGTTTTAAAGTGTATTTTTTCCACTGTAATGCCATCACACTTGTAGGGCAATCACATGATGCGACTGGGAGCGGTGTTGACAATTTGACCACAAATGTAACTGTCGATGGAGAGAGCGAGAGGTCACTCCTGAAGACCTTCTATGACTCTGTGGTGGCCTCAGCCATTCATGACGGCATCGTCTGCCGGTCAGGGAGCATCTCAGGCCGGGACAGAGAGAGACCGGAGCGACTGGTCAGGAGGGCCGGCTTTGTCCTGGACACTCTGGAGGAGGAGGCGGCAACGGGAGGATGCTAGCCAAGCTAAAAGCTATGATGGACAGACCCTCCCACGCCCTCCAGGCCCACCCTGACAGCACCCGGCAGCTCCCTTCAGCCAGAGACCGATCCACCCGCGCTGCAAGAAGGAGAGCTCTCGCCGCTGCTGTCAGGTTATTGAATAGGCAGACCTGAAAACCCGGGCTCACCCCCACTCAGCCATTTTATGATTTATATACTCCTTGTTCTTCTACTTCTCCCTTTCATTATTTTGCTGCTTTAAATTGGGACGTTCTCCATTGTGAGAAAAACAAAGGTTTTCTTATCTTAAAATATCGTCGAATTAGACAACGGTAAAATGTTCGCCAATCTGTGAAATATTGACTACCACTGACATTGATATGTATTTATATGTTGAAAATTCTTATACGCGCAATATTCGTGTCATATTAGGTTTTAAACTTCTGGTGATGTGCAAAATAGTTGGACTGCACATTGAAACTTGACTTGAATAAATAGTAGTAAAATAAAAACTAAAATACTAATTTTGGATGAAAATGTCATGTGATATTTCACAATGCTCCATTTGAGTGAATAATGATCACAAAAGGTCCGTGTAAAAATTACACTTATGGGATAGTGTTAAAAACTACAAAGGACCTCAAAACGTCGGCCATGTTATATGTGCTATCGCCACAAGATGGCAACCTCTGATCGTTCTGTTCTGTATAGCAACGACATGCACGGTACAACACTGACAACATCGAATATTTGTACATTTACACCCTCTCCCCACCAAAGTACATTGTCTCTAGTTATCTGAGTTATGGTCGTCATCTTTATCGAGGGCATAGGGGAAAAAAACTTGTCAAAAATACGAACCAGTACATTTGTTTAGCTATATCAATGCGCCTGGCTGTCCTTCTCAAGCCACTGAGCGAACTAGGTTATTTGGCGGAGGGGAATCAATTGCTACTCATGAACTGTGTGGGTGGGCAGAAGTAACAAAGTTTAATTGAACACTAAGTATTTAATATTTGGTCTTACAAATTGCGTTCCATATTAATATGAGAAAAAAAAGTTTGCTTGGTTCAGATAATTAAAAGTTGAGACTTTAATTACTCCGTGTACCCTGATTCTCTTCTTCTGTGGTTTAATTGGTGGTCGCTTTTAATGGCGTCGTTTTCTTTGCTGTAGTTTAATGTTTGAAAAGTCTTATACTGCTGAATTACGAAGGATAAAACAGGCGAGTTTAGGCACAGGTAACCAGGTTACCTGTGTCAAATAGGTGTACTGTAATAGGTTACCGTAACCTATTACAGTACACCTATTTGACCTTCGTGCTAGCATAAAGTTTGGAACCGCAGTGCGCATGCGCGTAGCCCTTCCACAAGTTGCTGCTCTCACACAAGCAAGCAAGCCAGCCAGCCAGCCAGCCAAGTGGACCAGTACAAAAAGAAGACTGAACGTCGCACGCGGGACCTGCCCGCGCTTCTGCGGAGTTTTACAAGTGGACGCGGTGGAGTTTGAAAGTTTTACTGGACCGGCGGAGCCTTTCTTCGACCCAGACGAGATCGAGCGGGGGCACCGCCGGTGTTGCGTTCAGGTTCCAGTCAGGCATCGTGAGCGAGGACACCTTGCATCGGGTAAGCCTCTATTCGGCTGTGTTCTCGTCCATTCGAACCATTTGCGTGGCTTCGCGTACCGTGGGACGGGTGCCTTTTAGCGGTCGGACGAGACAATCCAATGAAGCGCCGCCGCTTAACCGGGATTACGTCGAAAGTTTGACTGCTGCGTTGACGCGCTCGGCGTTGGCAGCTTGGCCTTCGAGCCCCGTGGGGAAAAAAAGGACCCTTCGCAAGCAGCCACTAAAATGAAACGCACTTCCATCCAATGCCCTTTCGCGTTCCTCCCACGTTGGCCGTGGACGTGGAACCGTGCAGCGGCCGAGATAGCCGCAAAGTGTCAACGTGAGGCGGAAAAAAAATGGAGCGCGGCGCTGCACTTGGCTTGCTTTGATGAGTACCACGACCCCAGTGAGTGAAGCGCGCCGTTCTTTGGATCTTGGACTTCATTTTACTCCTCACTTTAATATCGACCTCCAGCTCAAGATTTCGGTCCATAGAATAGCGATTGGCATTGTTGTCAACTGTCTGTGTCACTTGTCAGGAAAACGTTGGTTAAATGCGCCCATTTCTCCTCCTTGTATGCCACACTTGTGCAAGAACGACTCCCGAGGGGGGTTAAAAGATGTCTCTTCTCGTGATTGATGTTTTTCCTCACCTGCATCCACGCACTTCGGTGTGCGTGGGTCATTTTGAGCTTTTTTTTTTTTTTTTTAAACTCCTCAGTCTTTGGAGAACACAGGTGTCAAACTCCGGTCCTCGAGTGCCGGTGGCTTGCATGTTTTCCATGTCTCCCTGCTGCAGCACACCTGATTAAAGTGATCAGGATCTGCCCGACAGAGCTTGCTGATGAGCTGATCCTTTGGATCAGGTGCATTGTGGCAGGGAGAAATGGAAAACATTTTAACTGCCCTTTTCACCGCGTCTCCAAATTGGGAGGAAGCGGATGCTCGGCATTCATTCGGGCCTCCTGCCGTTGCTCGGACACGCCGCTCCACCTTTTCCTTGAACCCCTTAAGTTCAGGCGCCGGTGTTCCCTTTTGTGTCCGAGAAGAGCTCGAAGCCTCCCTCTGGGTTTCTGACGGACTCCGCCCCCTGCCCCCCCACTCTTAAAGAGCAGACCCCAAGGCTTCTTGGCTCTTCTTGCGGAGCGAAGCCCTGAATTCAACTGTCGAGGGGCGCGTTGTGATGGTAGTTTAATGACATTCTTTGCCCGCCGGTGTTTTTCCTTCCATCCCAAAGTAGACGGGCGGGGGGCATTCCACTTTGGCTCCCTTCATCAGCGGTGAAACCAACTCGCCGTTTGTCATGCGCCGAACAAAGCGGACACGAGCGGCACTTTGCCCGGTCCCGATGTTAGGACGCTACAAAAACACGGACTGGTTGGCCAGAGGCCAAGCTGCACCGTTTGTGTGTTGACCGAGTCAACTTTTGGGCGAGAGTTTTTGTTCCAACTAGCGGAAGCAAAAATGAGCGACGTGAGCCGCGTAGCGTGGCCGTGAAGCTCAGTCGCTTCACGCCAAGCGGCAGTTTGGCGGCCGGCGAGCGATGCTCCCCTTATTATCCTCGACGTAGAACGACCGCGATTTACCGAGAAGACCGTCGTTCCGAAGCGCAAGGAAGGCGCTCGCTAGGGTGATTGGACTCTTCCCATTGGGCGTTTGAGCCGCATTCCCTCGAAAAGTCCGTTGAAAAATGTCCTTTTATTTGCCACTTGGGGGCTGAAAATATTTCGGCGGCCATTGGGGAAGCCACATCGGGATGAATTTGTGGATGAGGAGGTGTTAATTGCCGAGCTTGTTTTTCCCGCTGGGGGCCTCGGCTGCGTCGGAAGCTTTTAGGAAGCGGCGCCGTCGTGCTTCCGTTGACTTGGCGGGCCGGTCTCGTCTCAACGCGAGATTGGCGCTAAAGCTGCGCGTACGCGGCACGAGCGGGGGCCGCCCGGACGCATTGGGTCGGCTTAGCCTGTCGGGCAGCACCTTGGCCTCTGTGTACTCATGGCAAAGGTCCCTCAGTTCTCACCGTGGTGACACGGCCCCTCTGTCCACAGGATGAAAGCTGACCCCCCCCTCCGCCCCTTTGGATGACGCCCCCCCCCCCGCCCCAGTTTTCGGTGCCATTCGGGTCTTTGCTCTGGGAAAAGGACTCGCGCCGCCGCTCGTCCAAATCTTTCCTCCCTGGCCTCGACCGTGTTTATTTGGTGGTGGCGCTCACTTGTAATTTTACTCTTGGCCGCACCTCTGCGCATACTTTGGACGCTCAAAATAAACGCCAAGCGAGCTCGGCGTTGACTCCAAGTGACGAATTTGTACGTGTATTCGGCGCAGGAATGTCTTTTTTTTTTTTTTTGACGGCTCCTCCTTGAACATTCTCGCCGGTTTCTGCGGCGGGGTGCGCGGAGCTCCGCGACTGGCCTGTAATTAGCCAAAGCAGCGCGCCAAGCAGCGCGCCTCAGTCCAGCTCAACACAATACCGCTTGGAACGGCTGAAATGTGCTCCAAAAAAGCATCCTTGGGTCCCTTCCTTGGTTTTTAGGTCACCGTCACACTCGTACACTTCGAACAGCTGTGGAGTCCTTTTCTTGTTGGGAGAAAGTACCGTGTCAAAATCACAGCCAAGTCATTTTGGTTTAAATGCGATGGCGTCCGTCCCACGAAGTGCAGTTCAGCTGCTTTCGTCTTTTTAGGAAAGTGCAAAATATTTTGAGTTGTAGCCGCTAAAATGAATCCATCATCCGTGTTCATTCAAGATCTGTTCAAATGACACGAGGGAGAGAGCGTGGGGGGGGGGGGGCCAAACTTGCGTTTTCTTTCCCTTGCGGTTGGACGAACACTCCGGGAAAGCCCAAAAGTGTGTTTCCCGAGGACGCCTTGTTTCCTGGAACGTTCATGGCTTTCTTTTCACTCACTCGTCATGTGCTTTGTCAGGGATCGTTGATGAGCATCGTGGCAGATGTGTTTTTTTCTTCTGGCGACCTTGACCGTAGCGGACGACTTCGGCACTCAAGTTGTCCGGTTCAGCAGATGCTCAAAGTTGTCGGAGGAGGAGCTGCTCCCTCCCGATTTGTTTATTTAGCTTTTTTTCAAGGCAGGCAGTGGCTTCCGTTGAGATTTTGATCAAGCCCTCAGCTATGCGGGCGGGCGTGCGCAGACATTGCCCGGCAAGTGGAGGCATTCCTCAAAGGCGCCGCCTTCCTGCATTTAGCCACGGCAAAGATGTTATTCATTTGGCAAACGGGAACAACGTGGAAGTTGGCTCGGCCATCTTGTTTCCCACCGTAAGTAGAGCAAAGACGTCCGCCGGCACGGGCCCGTCTTGTCTCCAGGCCCGCAGATGGCAGTAAGGTACGTCGCCGGACTGGCTCCTCCCTCCTTGGGCTGGCATTTGGCCGGACCCGAACAAATTCCCCGTCTGCAAATCTTTTCATCCGGGCGGCGTTCCGTGTCATCCCGCTGTCTTTTTGGCCGTCTTTCCGTTTGGTTGCTGTCGGGGACCAGATGGGGAGAAGAAGCAAAACGTTTTTCATTGCTTGGAATGTCGGAGAAGACCACCAACATGGCCCTCCGAAACCCTTGGCAACCGTTTGCAGCTGCCGCGGGGGCTTGCCCACGCACCATTGGTGGTTTCTCTCTAATGAGTGGGTCCAAAAAGAGGGGCGGTTTTCCGGCTCCTCGCGTCGGAAGTCTCGTCGGCGTCGGCCGTTTGCGTTTCTTCCCGAAAAGGTTTGCCTGCCGGGGGCGGAGGGCGGGGCCTTTCGCAGAGGCCGCTCAATTATTTCCTCTTGCCGTCGCCAGCACTTTGTTGCCCGTGCAGATTAGCTCCCCCCCAGCGACACCGTTGATCTGATCTGCCGCTGGCAACTTTGGTAACGGAGCAGCCACACCAAGCCAATAACCAACAGCGGGGCTGTCAAACTCCTTTTTTGTCGCGGGCCGCTGTGGAGTGACGTCTTCCCTCAGAGGGCCGTTGCTCAACTATTTGTTTGTTGACTTGTTGTGAGTCGAAACGGACGAACAAAATGATTGATGATGATCTTTATGACACACGACAATTTGACATTTCACGACAGATTTTAGAAAGGATGATGGAAGTTGCCACCCATGATCTGCTTTCGCGGGCCACATAAAATGATGCGGCGGGCCAATCAGATCAGAACACTCCAAAAACATCGAAGTCATTTCATTTCAGCGGTGGAATTGACTGAAGGACGGTGGACCGTTTTGGGCAGGGCTGGCCAACATCCTGAGGAGATGTCGTCCATGTTCCATCAAGTAGAACTCAAAACGGTAGAGTAGCGCAAATTCTCAGAATGTTGTTTTGCGATGGAAAGCCTTGTCACCGGACTTTAGTTTCTCATCCGCGGGCCGCCGATGAAGCTGGCTGACGGTGGGCACGCGCCTTCTCGGGTTTCAGGTTCCAGCGAGCGAGGGGAAGGTCCGGTCGCCAAGGCGACGCCCGAGCCCTTCCGTCTTTCAGTGCAGGTGACAAGAGAATAGGGGCGTGTGCTCGGCCAAGCCACTTGAGCTCGGGCCACTGTCATCGGAGGCGCTTTGCATCGCCGCTCGCTTTGCGTCATCGGCGCAGGCCGGCGCTGCGGCCGCTCAATGTTTGTTTTGGGACGGGGCAGCAGCTGCTGCCTCTCTTTGCTCAATCTCGCGTGGACCGTTGCAGGTGGAATCGCATCCGTCAGAAATACAGCCCCTTCCCATACGGAGTGAGTATCTGCGATACCTTGGCTTTGTAAGAGGCTTACTCCTTAAAAAGAAGAAAAGAACAAGACCTGCAAAAGTTTAATCTGGTTTTAAAATGTGTTTATTTAATTGCAAAATGTGGAAGGAGTTGGTTCCATAATCATGTTCTTGATAGAAAATAGACGCACTCGGCCCAACGGTGAACGCTCGATTTCGACTAAAAGGACCAGCAGACTGAATGGAGCAACTTTGACAAAAAGCACCAAGTGATGTACATTTGTTTACATGAACACCTTTTTTTTTTTCCCCTTAATATTTCAAATGGGTCCGTTTGACCTTCCACTTGTGCTTTTGTAGTCCTCAAGATGAAGAAAAACCTTTATTTGTCTCCCAACTCGGACTTGTTGGGACTGTCCTGGAAAAGAGGTCATTCCAAATTTCCCGGAAGAGCCCTGCGTGCCAATCGTTTTTTTTTTTTGTTGTTTTTTTTGCCATGCAGGAAATTGGGCCGTAGGGACGGGGAGGGTTGTTTCCTTTATAATGCTGCGCTTTCCACAGGAATGTCATCGCACAGCGTGCACCCCCCCAAAAAAAAGACAAACATGGCAACCCCCACAAACATCGCAAAAAAAAAAAACAATGAAAAAAATTGATTTTCAAGACACTAAGAACAAAATACTAGACAAAGCTGAAAAAATACAAACATACGAGGAAAAAATAAACTGGGTGAAGATAAGGACAAGTTTGATATTTAAGTAGATGGTGGGGGGATGGATGAATGAAATAAGCAATCTTTTAGATGAGAAACAAAATACAAAAGTAGACTTCGCTCACGATCCAACTAGCTGTGGCTTGTTTAAAAGTTGACCTGCAGTATTGCGCCGGCGAGCATGCAAAGCTCGATGTTGAAGTGAGACCTTGATGTTGCCCCCCCACAGCCCCCTGTGAGACCTTCGCATTTGGGAATGGCCAAGGCTGTCAAATCCGAGATCCGAGTACCATCCCGTTCTCTCCCTCCCGCCTATCATGGAACAAATCATCTGGCTTCCACTTTAATGGGACCCCCCCCACCACCACCACCACCTTCTTTCCATCCTGCGCTTCCCCTCTTCAGGGGCCACTCCAATGCCTCTTCATCGCCATGAAAAGTGAATGAATGAGGATTGCGGAGCTGAATAAGAATGTCTTTGACACGAATGCCACGCGGTGTCTGATTTAATGGAGGCCCAAAGGGACTCACTCCTAAACTCGATCGTGGCGTCGGAGCGTTGGAAGCCGGATTTAGCCGCCAGGTTTCCAGATTAGCCAGCTCCATATCCCCGGCGGCTTAATGGCGTCGAAGCCACTTAATGGGGCCCGCTTGCAGCCGCCGTCGCCTCAGTCCAGTGAGTCCACGGCGCGATTCAAGCGCTGCAGCGCCACCTGGCGACGGCCCCTCCTGCTTCATTCAGCCCAGCGTATTATTGAGCGCATGCGCCAATGGAGCGGTGAAACAATGTCGCCAAATTGCTTCTCAAGGCTCCTCGTTGGCACTTTTTTGTTTCAATTTGACCCTGTCTTGGTTATAAACGTATTGTTTATTGCTGTGCGTATATGATCTTTGCTCCATGTACGGCATTTTGTCAACAGCGGTGGTTGTTTTCAAGTGCTCGAGAAATACACTTGAGTTGCGATGAGAATTAAAGTTCGCGCTCCTGCCTCCAGGGGTCAGTGTTGTCTAAAAAAAGTCAAGGAGAAACGGTCGCGTCCACTGGTTCCGTTCTCCCGTCCCAGCTCGAGTCGACTCAGTTTCAAGACTTCACAAAACCTAAAAGTTAATAGTATCGCGTGCAAATTAAGATCTTGCAGTGATGAATGTCATTAGGTAGACCTACTCACGTGGCCACTTCTGCTTTTCAACCAAACTTTTTTTTTTTTAACTATTCAATTTTTTTTTTGAACATATACCACCCCCCCCTACAATCTGTGACTGAAAAAAACCCCACCAATGTTTGCCCCCTGACTCACGCGTCATGCTTAAACCAGTGTTAGCATTTACCTGAGTTCTCTGTAAAAATTCTTTCTGGCGCACTTTTTCCTGTTTGCCTCCAATAAACCTGCGATTGCAACTTTTTATTGGGGGGGCACGGGCTGCCGCGCCGCACCGCGAGAGTAGTCGGCACTTTTGGCCAGGCTTTTCTGAGCGAGGAAAGGTGCCGCTCAAGTTCGGAGAGACGTGTGTTTTGTTTACGTCACATCTGAGATCAAAACGAGTCATTCAGGTTTGAGGGCACGCGTGTGAGGGAGCCGACGATTGAATCCGTCTACTTTGCTTTCTTGTTCCATGAATTCGGGTGAGTTTTGCACCTTTGCTCACTTTCGATGTCCTCGGTTTGACCGCGGCAGTTTTTGGCTCAGAATATGCTCGAGCGCTTCACGTGTCGTCGCTCGAAATACCGACACCGAAGAGGACGTGCGTTTTTGGTGAGCATTCCAGATAATGGTGGAGTCTAAAAGCCAATGTGAAGTTTGTGTTTGTCTGAAGACACAGCAAACCCAACTCGTGATTGATCATGTCAGTCTTCGCTGAAGTGACGACACATTTTTGTCAAGGTTGAAGACAATTTAGAATCTTCAATCTACCGACCGTGCGTGTTTTCAGGATCATCGAAGACATCTTCAATCAAGGCAGCACACTGTTCGTATTTGGGCCGATTAAGAAGTTGATTTAGCCTACAACTAAGCTAACTCGATGGTTTGCGAACTCGAGTCGGCCGAAGAAGCCCGAGGTTGCTTTGGAGAGCGCCCCGTTTGTCATCCGAGCTCATGTCGCTCGTCGCAAACAACAACGATGTTTTGGAGTCGAGAACGTAGCCTGTCGGTTCAGCATTTTTTGAAAATGGCTTCTAATGTTTAGTTTGCGATTAATCTCGTGTTTTTCAATCACTTTGACCTGCATGCTTTCCTAACCACGAAGGACATTTTGATGTCTTGCGCGAACTTCACCTCGGTGATTTGGCAAGCGTTGAGGAAGACTCGGCGTTCCGCGAACTTGACTGCGTTGCGGTAAAGACGGGTGGCTCAGCTCCTGCCAGAAGTTGAGCCCGACCTGACCCGGCGGCCTTTGAGCATGAGGCTGGCTCGAGCCCCCCCACTTTGGCATCCCAAAGAGGAGCCCACTTCCCCTTTTAGTCTGCACTTTGCTCGCTTTGTCACTTGACATCGTTGTCTAAACTTAGCTGTGTCAACACCCCCCGCCTCCCCCACTGCGCTGCGCTGCGGGCTCTGCTCTGCCGCCCCGCTGCTCTTTTGGGCTGGCCGCCGTTTGTGGGGACGCCAGCGTGAGGCTGACGGGTAAGGTGGACCTGCTTGAAATGGGGAACTTGCGCCGCTGGAGCTCGGAATGCTCCTCAGCATAACGAGGAACGGCATTGAAGGACCGGACGGCGCCTTTGCCGAAGGAAGTTACACGCGTCACTTAGCTTTATTACAGCGCGGTCTTTGATATCGGGTGTTGATCACATCACCGAGTTCCTCACATCTGTCATCGACATCACTAACTGGATTTGCGTTTTCATTTTGTCTCCAGGGTGCGTGGCATTCCGGACTTGATGCCGCTGCTGTTGTTCATGGTGCTGGTGCGGGACTCGACTGAGTGCGCTGGGCGGCGACCATGGCTCACACGGTGCACGTGAACAGCAACGGTCCAGGTAAGCCCCTTCACCACGCCGCATCGCGTCAGGTTGTGGCACAACGCCAAAAGCGTCGACTGGTTCGTTGTGATGGTTCCACCGGCTGAGTCGCCATTTTCGAGGCCTCCAAGTGTCTGGAACCTCGCCAGTTTTTCCAAGTGTGTGTGTGTGTGTGTGTGTGTGTGTGTGTGTGTGTGTGTGTGTGTGTGTGTGTGTGTCCTGCTGTAAATGTAGCGCATTCCACAAGTGCTCAATAGGCTGCAAGGCAAGGGCCATCTCATTTTTCACAGAAGAAAATTGGCCGGACCGATGTACGAAAAAGTCTCTTCACCCTCACGTTGTGTCCATTTGGAGCGCAGCAAATTGGTGTTCCCGATTCAAAATGACCATTGCACCGAGAGTCCCCATCAAAAGGGAATTCTTGCAAACGATCACGACTTTGTTTTGATTGATGTTGAACACAACATCCCAAGTTCGTTGGAATTGGGTTTGCATGTTTTTGGCTTTTTTTTGTCCCAAAAAGAAAGATCTGTTGTGTTCCCCGTCCAAAATGAACTGCACACAAAGGAAACGATCCCCAACTGCACTTGACATCTTCCCAGTATTCCAAAAATGGAAGCAGTCTCCGGGATGTGTTTTTCTCGGCCTTGTGTCTGATGATTGTCCCCCCCAATGCTCGCTTCTTGGGGGGAGCGGCCCCTCCTCACGCGAGTCGGAGGGGAAGAATCTGGCCAATTGCGTCCATCTTTGGTACCGTTTGCTTCTCTCGGTTCTTTTCATCCATCCATCCGTTCACTAGCGTTTATCCGGGGTGGCGTCGCGGGGCCAACGGCTGTAGCGGGGAAGGCTTGACTCCCCCACCCCTCCGGCCTTCACGTCTTCCCATGAAAATGTTCCCATGTCCCGGGGCGTCCCGGGGGCCTCCTGCATATGTGGGGAGGCCTCCTAATCAGATGCCCGAGCCGCCTCATCTGGCTCCTCTCGATGCGGAGGAGAAGCCCCTTGACTCGGAGCTCCTCACCTTCTCTCCAAGGGAGAGCCCAGACACCCCGCGGAGGAAACTCATTTGGGCCGCTCGGAGCCGGGATCTTTCTCGCTCTTTCGTTCACAGCCCACGACTCGTAGGTGAGGGCGGGAACGTCGATGGACCGGTAAATCGAGAGCTTGGCCTTTTGGCTCAGCTCCTTCTTCACCGCAGCGGTCCGCCCGGCCCTCTCCCGCTCCTTCCCGCCCCGCTTCGCGAACGAGACCCCGAGATACTCCTCCACTTGGGGCAAGATCTCGTCCCCGTCCCCGAGAGGACACTCCACCCTTTTCCAACTGAGCGCCGCGGTTTCCCAACCGCTTCGCACTCGGCTGTGAACCGCTCCGGTGAGTCTTAGAAGATCCCGGTTTGAAGAAGCCAACGGCACCACATCATCTGCAAAAAAAAAACCAAACAATTAAAAAAAAAAAAGCAGGGAAGCAATGCGCCATCTAGACCTCCCCCAGTCATAATCCCGACTTTCTAATTTCCCCAGTGTGGGACAAATAAAGGATATCTTAATCTTCTAATGATATTTCTGTTGGACATTGGATCTATCGGGCGGGCGGCTCGTTCTTGTCCAAGTCCAAATCCTCTGAGCGATCTTGGCAGGAATTTAGTGTGCGTCGTCGGTGTTGGATTTCCACGCTTTGGTGCGAAACGAAGGGCCAGTGCCTGAGACACCTGCAGACGGCTCCGCATTCCTGGCCGGACGAACGGGTGAGAGAGCGAGCCGTCTGGCCAATCCCCGCAGGAATGCGCAGCGCCTCGGGCAGATGATTTCAGACGCCGGGCTCGTTTGCAGCCGACTTGATCAAACGCCCCCGTTCTTGAAGAACGCCAATACGACGGACAGATGTGAGTGCCGAAGGCGATGGACGCACATTCAGTTTTGGGCAGGCGACATTTAAGCCCAGCAAAAAACGTCCATGCTGCAATGTGAGACCAATGCCAAGAGTGGGCAATGGCGCGCTCTCCTCGTTTGGATTTGATTCGGATTCAGAGGCCTGCCATTGGATTGCACGCCATCGATTGAGCTGCCCCGTCGTAAATAAGATTGTCTCGAGTCATTGTTTTTTTTTTTTTTGGATTGCCAAAGTGTATGGCTTGCCTTCAAAATATCTTCCCAGACATTCTTTGGGCTTGAAAGTAGGATTTCAAATCAAGCACTACGCTGATGCCTTTGCGATGGTCCGCCGGTCTGTGCCGAGCACGACTGTGGTTGATTGCCAAATAGACATTGAGGTCTCTTTGCCAACGGGCGCACTGTCACTTTGAAGCCGTCAGTCACGCCTTTGCCCCATCCCAGCTGGGTTACCGGAAGGCGCTTTTCTTTGGAGTCAGACAGTCCTCCATGAAGCGTCTCCAGTGGGTCCAAAATGCCGCCGCTCGCCTCCTGGCCGCTACTCGTAAGAGGGGGCACATCACTTCTACTTTGGCATCCCTTCACCGGCTACATTTTCGAGTTCTTTGGAAGACGTACAGCATTTTGTATACAGCGGTGGTTGTTTTAAAGCGCTCTAGAAGTAGAACTGAGTTTTGAGTTCACTTGAGATTTGCTTTTGTGACATTGCCTGTGGCGTAACCCGGCCTCCGCTCGACTTGTTTTCCTTGACCATTTATGAGAATAGTGTCGTCGCCATCGTTGTTGGATTTGGCGGCGACGCGTCCGCCTGGGACCCCGGGGGAGAATCCGCCGGTTGCTCGGCTTTGCTCAGTTTGTTTGCCAGCCCGCTCGAGAAAACTGTACGGCATGCGTGGACTCGTGTTGCTTTGGGGAAGCGGGGTTTCCTGCCTTTTTACGGGGACGGCTCTCTCGCCGTTCAAACGCCGTTTTCCCCCGGAGAAGAATGAAGCATATCAAATGTGTAGCGCAGCCAGGAAATACCAAGCAAGCGTGTGCAAGGGTGGACGTGTGCATGTGTGTCCAGAGTGCCCCTCCACCCACTTGCGTGGCGTTTTCCAGGCCAATGCTCGTTCCAGTTTGACGGAGAATCACCCCAGGAGTTTCTGCCCTTCTCTGCTCAGAGCCGCCACGGACGCCGACGTGTCGCTCGCAGCGAGAAATTGGTCAGGGCTGAGTGCCGCGCGACACTGGCGGGATTCGGGTTTGCTTGCTGGACGGCAGGCGACGGTGGCAAGCCGCTTCTTTTTTCTTCTTTCCTTTTCATCCAAATGACGGCGTAGCTATCAAACTACCGCTTGCCGTGAAGTGAGCCGAGTCCCCTGCCACTCGAGGGCGCTCATATCGCAAGGCGACGCTCACTCATCAAAAGCCCAAAATTGGGCGACCGGCTCCTCGTGTCTTGGAGAAACGTACGGTACGTTGGATCGCTGGCATTTGAAGGCATGGCTGCATTTGTCAAGCATTGAAAAGGAGTTTTCCCATCACGTCGCCGCTAACTTAGCAGTTTGCTGCTCGACGTCACCGCCGTTGAGCTTTGCGCTTGACGCTGAGGTCGCGGCGAGACATCTCGGCGGGACTCGGGCGCTCGTCCGCTCCAACAATGACACACTGCGGCGATTGTTGTTGCTCATTGATGGACTCGTGGGTGACTTGAATGAAGAGTTGGGGAAGCGGGGGTCCTTCCATTTTGAGGCCCGGATTGGTGGAGGTGGGGGACTGGAGTCACAGGACTGACCGTGACCTCTAACCTGGGCTTCCTCTTCGGGGTGGAGGAAAAAAAAAAAACAAACCAACCTGAAAATCTGAAGCTTTCCAAGCTTTCTGCGGATGGCGGCTTGTGCTGGAAGGCATTTTTTCCCCCTTTTGCACTGTTTTATAATATTGCTTTATTTCCATCTCGTATTTTGTCATCTGAATGATTTTTTTTAACATTTAATCTTGGAATTCATAAAGAGTTGAATCGTTTGGTAGTTAATAATTGTGTGCTCTTTAGATAATGTCGGGTATTTTTTCCACCCACTATTTGTGTATTGACGAATCCCTTTTCCCTGTAAGTTTGCAATGTTTTTATTTTTTCATCTACTTTTTTTGTTATGTTTTAGCGAGCCTTTGTGATTTTTTTTTTCTCGTCTTTTGTCTGTTTCTAATATCGTTTTATTCTTATTTTTTAAATATTTCTGCTTTCACTTTCCAAATGTTGCATTCTTTTAATTGTTTTCAACTCCTCTTTTCTACTATTTGTTCCTTTTTTTCGGTCTAATTTTGGTGTGTGTCGTTCCCTCCCCCCTCTAAATAATATTCGGTGTTTTCAAACTCCCCCCCCCCCCCCTTCCACCTTCAACACGTCCACCCCTCCTGTACCCC
>NW_017805121.1:97205-114264 GCF_001891065.2 Hippocampus comes | reverse complement strand
CCCCCTCCCCGCCCCCCGTAAGAACGAGCACAGTGTAATCTTTGTACGGTCTTAGCCGGAGGCCAAAGCGGAGGTAGACGCCTGCCGAGTGACTCGAGTCCGGTGAGCGAGCCCCAAGTTTCTTTTTCTTGAAATGCCGCCTCGCGTTTTTGCAAATGGACGCCGCCGTTCGTGGCGAAGCGCGGCGGCTTTCCTTTCCTTTCCTTTCCTTTCCTTTCCTCAAGTTCCGCGCATAGCGGCCGCATTTAGAGCAGCCGGCCAGAGTGAGCGGAACCGGACGGCAAGACGGGAAGGGAAGGGCGGGCTGGGCTGAGCTGACTGCGACTTTGTTGGGGGTTTTGGGGGGGCTTGGGGACTTTGAGCACGTCGGCCGCACTGTTTTTCTTCTTCTTGATGCTGTCAAAGTCCGTCTCTCTCTCTCTCTCTCTGTCTGACACCGTCTGATCACATCGGTCGGCCAAACATGAGCTTTGACCGAGAAACCGCGAGCCAATTTGGACTTGCCTTTTGGAAAACAAACACCGTGTTGCGCTGCTCTGATCATAAAAATGGATTGATGTTTTTGCTTTGTTTATTTTGCAATCGATTCGATTTTTTTCTCCCTCTCTCTCTCTCTCTCTCTCTCTCTCTCTCTCGCCGTCTGATCACGTCGGTCGGCCAAACATGAGCTTTGACCGATAAACCGCGAGCCAAGTTGGACTTGTCTTTTGGAAAACAAACACCGTGTTCCGCTGCTCTGATAATAAAAATGGATTGCTGCTTTTGTTTTTTTTATTTTGCAATCTATTCGATTTTTGTCCCTCCCAACCACTCTCGTGAGGATAAGCGGCTCTGATATTGGACGGATAGCGAGATTTGAATTTGTGTTTTTCTTCTTTGATTTTCGGATGTTTTTTTGGAGGGGGGGAATATTTTTCTTACAATTTTTTTTTTTTTTTTTTTTTTTTTTAACAAGCGTTATTATTGGTTGGGCTCTTGTTGGTTTGTTTGATTGACAAGCGCATTTATTTTCTTGCAACGTTTTGGGTGGAACGATGAGACGAAATGTTCAGACCGCCGCGCGCGTGCATCTCTCGTCTGACCAGGCTTGTTTCGAAATAACGTGACATGCTGCCTCAAATATATTCTCCCGCGGTTTGCCTTCACGTGTTTGACATAGCTTTGGGCTGACTTAACTGCGCTCGCACTCGTGCTTGTCACTCACTTTCACTTAGTGTACGTGTGTGTGTGTGTGTGTGTGTGTGTGTGTGTGTGTGTGTGTGTGTAAGGCGAGTATGTACATGTGTTGTCAAATGATATGAATTGTCAGAAGAGACTCTACACTTTGACATTGTTCTTTCCTCTGCCTACCAATCAAATGAAACACGTTCCTCTTTTGGTTGCGCACCTCTGACCAAGACAGAAGGGGGCGGGGGGGGGGGGGGCCTTCTGCACAAATGCTTGTTGGACTCGGCATTGGCCCAACAGCGAAGGGGGCTTTCGATAAACAGTGGCTCATGAAAGCGTGTCCCAAAAGTGTCATGAAGACACCCGGGAAAGAAAATGCATGACATGCGCTCTCCTACCAAAGTCCGAATGACCTCCCCTTTTTCTGGCTCTGTTCCAGCACGAGACCAAAGATGTCGGAGCTCCGATAACGACCAAGACCCCGTGGCTCCGTACTCCGTGGAAACTCCATACGGTTTTCAGTTGGACTTGGATTTTCTCAAATATGTCGACGACATTGAGAGGGGCAACACCGTCAAGAAAGTGAGCATTCAGAGGAAGCCCAAAGGGGCCAAGCCGGGGCCGGGGGCGGCGGCGCCGCACCTCGACGCCGGGGCCGAATGGACGTCCGCCGACTCGCTCTCGTCCTCCAACAGCGACGACAAGCCGTCGCCGGTCTTGGTCAGCCCCAAGGCCCAGCTGACGGTCACCCTCCAAAGGGCGCCGTGCGAAGCCGCACCCCGGCGGTGCTCCGCCGGCGTCGCTGAACCCAAGCCGCTGCTGCCGCCGCCCTCGCCCGGATTGACGCCGCGCCACAACCCCCGCGTGGAGAAGACCCTGATGGAGACCCGGCTTCGCCTGGAGCAGGAGCGCCTGTTGATGGAGCCGCTGCCGCCGCCGCCCCGCCGCCGTCTGGGCTCCAGCGGCTCACTCTCGTCATACTCTGCGGCGGCCGGCCTGATCTCCCCCGGCGCCCCGCCGCCCCTGGCCCTCGACGGTCCGGCCCACAATGGAGAGTACAACCCTTACTACCCGCCGTCCGCCGGCAGCTCCGTCCGCCACAGCCCCCCGAGCTCCGGCGCGGCCACGCCGGCGACCAACGTCAGCCCGATGCACCTTCAGCAGATCCGCGAGCAGATGGTCGTCGCCCTGCGCAGGCTGAAGGAGTTGGAGGAGCAGGTGAAGACCATCCCCATCCTGCAGGTGAAGATCGCCGTTCTTCAGGAGGAGAAGAGACAGTTGGCCGCCCACTCCAAAGGTCCGGGCGCTTTCCGCAAGCGCTCCTGCAGCGTGGGCAGCGCCGAGCAAATGGAGAGCCCGGCCCCCGTCCCAAAAGAGACGGCGCTGCGCATCGACGAGCCCCAGCACCTGGAAGAGTTCCGGCGTCTGGCCGCCGAGGTCCAAGCTCTGGAGCGCACCGCCCTTGACAACGGCGATTCCGAAAACCAGATTCGGAACCGGGCCCTTCGAAAGTCCGTCGGCGTCGTTACCGACGAAAACATGAACAGCCTCCGAATCCGGGCCGGGAAAGCGCCGCGGGAGCGCGGCCGCCGGGACGCGGCCGTGGCCACGGAGCCCCGGGACACCCGCGGCGCTTCGGTGGGCGTCACCGAGGCCATGCTGGGCCTGACCGGCGAGGCGGAGAAGGAGCTGGAGCTCCAGCGGCGGACCATCGAGGCGCTGAAAGACGACATCTACCGCTTGGAGGTGCAGCTGAAAGAAGCCGCTCACCAGGCCGAGATGGCCAAGCTCAAGCTGGAGCTGCGGGCGGCCGGCGGCTCCGGCAAGAAGAAGGCCGACAAGGGCTCGACCGTCAGGCCCGAGACCTACAGCGTCTGCGTGGAGGCCAAAGTCCCGGTGCGCAGCCGGGGCGTCGGCGACCGGCTCGTCTCGGAACCTCAGAGCTCGTCCGTCGGGGTGTCGTGTCGCCCCAGCGTGTCGAGCGTCGCCGTCGGACCCGATCAAAGTTTGGAGGCCGCCCGCGAGCGCCGGCCGGTCGGGCTGTGCGAGGCGGGAACCAACACGGCGGAGTCTCTGGACTGCTCGGCCGTCTGCAAACCGATGGCGCAGTTGCTCAAGGAGACGCGATCGGTCGCCAGCGGCGACTGTTCCGCGGACGTCCGGGCGGTGTCCCGAGGGACCGACCCGGCGTTTGCGGCCAAAGCCGACTCCTGCGTGATGGCGGCGCCGGAGTCCGCCACGCAACAGACCAACACCGAGACCGAAGCGGTCAGCAGGTCCACCAACACCGAAACGCCGGCGCTGAGCGACTCCTCCACCAACACGGCCGCCGCCGAAACGCGAACGGTCGCCGCCGGAGAGGGCCTGATCAAAGACGTCCTCTCGGTCGCAAAGCTTCGCTCGGTCGCCGTGGGGACCGAGTCGCTCCTCGGCCCGTCCTGCGCCGCCAAGACCCAAGACTTTGGCGTGGGATCCGTCAGCATTCACGAGAACTTCCTCCTCGGTTTAAAAACGCGCAACATGGCGTGCGGGCCCTCGCAGCTCCCCGAACCAAGCCAAGGCGGCCAAGGCGGCGCCGGCCTGGACCACTACATCGAGAGAGTGCAGAAGCTGCTGCGGGAGCAACAGATGCTGCTGGCGGAGAACTACAGCGAGCTGGCCGAGGCCTTCGGGCAGCCCCACTCCCAGTTTGGAGCCATCAACAGCCAGCTGGTCAGCACGCTCTCCTCCATCAACTCGGCCGTGAGAAGCGCCGGCGCCGAGGACCTCCCGGAGCCCCGGCGGGCCCGAGCGGACGCCGCCGCCCGCTCAGGTCGTTGCCTTTGGCCCGCGTGCCGCGTCGTGGCTCTGCGCGGGCTCATGTGCAAACACACCCAAGTGGCGCGCTAAAAGCGGCCGCTCAGGAGACGTTTGTCGGAGATTCAACTCAATACGAGCACGTTCGATGCGGCCGAGTCGCGCTGTACTCATGGCCGTTATTTTTTTCAATGGGAAAAGCGACTCTTTCCTTTCCGGCTTTTCTTTGGGTACCGTCGCCCGGCCTCCTGCCCGAATACGGCCGGGATAGGCCCCAAAAACGTACCCCGCGGAAGAATACTCATCATGTTGATCAGAGTTTTTTGAAAAATGCTGAAAATACCCACAAAATAATCAAGAATTCAATCATTGAGTTTGCTTTCCTCCAATTTTTCCCTTTTTTTTGACAGATTACATCCCGTTCCAAATTGAAACTGTTCAGCTCATTGTCACTGACGCCCAAAATTCTCACTTTGCGAAATTCCAAGTTTTCCCCGTGACAACAGCCACGAAATCCCCCCAAAATGGCCGATTCCCACTGCTCTGTTTTTTTTCAAAATTTGCAAATTTCTGAAGCCAGGAAGGAATTCTGGGGGGGTTGGGGGGTTATGCTCCCCCTGCCCCCTCCCTCGACATCTCTGGAGCCATATCCACAAACCCTCGTTTGTCCATTTGCGGAGCGAGCCCTGAGAGGGAAAGTGCGGACGCGACGGCAGGCACGTCGTCATACGGGAAGGCCAACCGTTGCGCTTTTGGGGAAGGGAGCCGGACGCGGCCATCGCACCCGCCCTGGCTTTGTTTTTGTCCCTCCCTCCCAACACCTCGTGCCAATTCGCGGCCACCTCGCTGTTACGTAAGCCCGCTCTCACATTCTTGGTCCCGTGGCGCAGCTCCCTCCGCCTCGGGTCGTTCTCTCCGGAATGCAAAGTCACAGTGCCGTTACCCCGACTCGCGACTGCCCCCTCAAACGCAGGACCCGCCGCATTCCGCGCTCGACTGTGGCGCGGTGTTTTGAGTCGGCGTGATTTGACAAGCCGCTAAAAGTATTGGCCAAATCTACTGTCCGCGCGTGCGTCTTTGAGCGGTCACTGAATGCGTAGCGCAGCATCCCAATGTTCCTCCTAGAAATAGCGGACAGCCTGAAGAATCCAAATCGCGAGGTCCTTCACCGACCCCCGACCCCTCGTTGTCCGACGCCGCGCCGCCGCTATTTGCGCTGGTCCCGGGCATCGATAAATGACGTGTGGGAGTCCTCTTTCAAACTGTTTCTTCTGGCCTTTCAGACGCCGCGCCCGAGACGCGGGGAGACCAAGCCGCCGAGACGCAAATTGGGGATCGGCAGCCGCAGCAGCAGATGAGCGCGGCCGAGCAGAAGAGCCGCATGGACCTGCAGATGTCCACGGCGCTGCACGGTGGGAGACGCCGGCTTCCGTACGCCAACTCTCGGCGGAGTCCGCTAAGAAATGGCGTCCGCCGCAAAACAACGTGGCCATAAAATACAGACCAAAAACATTTCTATTATTATATTTTATTTATTTATTTTTTTTTTTGCTTGCATGCTTGAATTGTGCAAGTAAAAAATGAATCGGATTTTTCCCGATTATTGACGATTGCTATTTTGGGAATGTCGCGTAACGAAATAAGAACAATGTCATGAGGAGAAAAAAAACAAAGCAAGTCCATCTATTCCAGGTCGGCCTTGCGACGCCAACGCGCTGAAGTCCATCATGAAGAAAAAAGACGGGCCAGCCGACGGCGGCGGCGCCAAGAAGAACCTGCAGTTTGTGGGCGTCAACGGCGGGTGCGTGGCGTCGCTTTTGAGTGTCAGGCGAGGTTTCCCGGCGAAGCGCCTCCTTCCTCAACCTCCTTCCCCCCACCCCCTCGTGTGCCCTGTGGAGCAGCTACGAGACCACTTCCAGCGACGACTCCAGCTCGGAGGAGGGCAGCTCCTCCGCATCGGAGGAGGACGAGGACGACGAAAATGAGACGGAGGAGAAGCACGGCCGGGACGACGCGCCGGAGAGGACGGCGGGAGGAAGTGCCGATGAGCAGGAGCCCAGAGAAAGGTGGGCCAATGGCTGCCTTTCTCTTCATACGTGCACACACGCGCAACAATTCGGGGTCAGCTTCGGCAACGGGTGCGATTCTCCATGCAAACGTCCGTATTGTGCGGGTCAAACTCGGAATGAAAACGTGTGAAAAGGCGGAGCGGCGTTGAAAGCGCGACCCCGCAAACGGAGCAAAACATTCTTGCTCGGCGGGTTGCTGCTGTTCTTGGAGCCGCAAACTAATTGGCTCCGCTGGGCACAGTTGCCGACGCTCTTTCAATAAATGTCGCCAACTGCGCCCACTAATTGGCTTCGTGCGCCGAGGCGCGCGTCAAGGCATTGCTGTCATTTTTTTTTTTTTTTTTTTTTTTTTTTGTGGGCACATTTAAGGACGGGCCCCGGGGGAGTCGTTCCCTATGCTTATATCGACTCAAAATGCTTCTCTATGTTCTTGAGGAATTTTGCCTGCTTTTTGAAACTTTAAAATCGAATAACTTCCATCATTCAAACCACTTTCTCCATTCCAGCTCTTTTTCCAGAGACATTAGCAAGGCATTGCTGTTTTTTTTTTTTTTTTTTTTTTTTTTGTGGTCACATTAAGGTACGAGCTCAGCGAGAAGTTGTTGGCGGCGTGCAACGTCCTCAAAGTTCACCTCAGCAAGCCCGACGACGTGAGCGCTAAAGACCTGGTGAGACTTTGCATTTGCCTTCCTCTGCTCGATTGCGGCTGAGCTGCGGTGGCGCCGGACGGCCTTTTCACCCAACCCACGTTTGCGGCCACTTGTTTGAACGCGTGGCAAATGGATAGAAAATGGGACACATCCGCTCACTGCCCGATGTCTGCGCGGGAGACGGACGTGAGCGGTGGCCAACAGCAGCTCCTGCACGACTGTTCTTTTTTGTTTTTGTTTCTCCCGCAGAGGGCAAGCGTCAACGCGGTGCAGCACGAGTGGTTCCGCGCCTCCAGCCAGAAGGCGGCATCGGCGTCTGCCGTGGCGGACTACCTGGCGGCGTTCGGGGCCGTCTCCCCAAACGTGCTGCGCCACGTGGTCAACATGGCCGACGGCAACGGCAACACGGCGCTGCACTACAGCGTGTCGCACTCCAACTTCCCCGTGGTCAAGAAGCTTCTGGACGCCGGTGAGTTGCCGCGCGGCCACGCGGCGCATCCTCGGCCAAAGCGGCTTCCCATCGACTTCCTTGAGCCGCGAGTGTGGCCGTGCGGGCGCTTGTAGGGGCGGAGCGCGTTCTCGCAACGAAAATGTTTGCCTGGAGTGGAAAACAAAACAAAAAATAGTTGAAATGTGTATCATAAATTAAAAAGTAAAAAAAATTGAGCGGAAAGGTAGAAGTCCTCCATGGCCGATGCGCTTTGGGCCGTTTGTAGAATGGAACAAGCAGCCAAACGAGAGACAAATGAGAACACTCGCCATTGCGGCTCCCGCTCTTGATGTCAGTCGCTAGGCCGCGCCCCTTAAAGGCACACATCCAACGCATGACTATGACAGCACCAGCCACACCTGCTCATTTCTTGACATTCTTTCTCAGAAGCTGCTCGTGTGTGTGTGTGCGTGTGCGGTCGCAGACGTGTGCAACGTGAACCAGCAGAACAAGGCGGGCTACACGCCCATCATGTTGGCGGCGCTGGCCACCGTGGAGACGCCCGCAGACATGCGCATCGTGGAGGAGCTCTTTGGGAAGGGCGACGTCAACGCACGCGCAAGTCAGGTCGGTGCGGCGGGCGAATCTGCCAACACCAACTCGGTGTGTTTTTCGAAAAACACACCGGAAATCTTCCGGCGTGAGCTTCTGCGGCCGCAACGAGGCGGCCGTGTGAAAATGGGACCGAAATGCAGGCGTGTTTTTCCCTCAGGCGGGCCAGACGGGCCTGATGCTGGCGGTGAGCCACGGCCGCATGGACATGGTGCGGGCGCTGCTGGCCAACGGCGCCGACGTCAACGTGCAGGACGACGAGGGCTCCACGGCGCTCATGTGCGCCAGCGAGCACGGACACGCCGACATCGTCAAGCTCCTGCTGGCCCAGCCCGGCGCCGACGCCACGCTCAGCGACAGCGTGAGTCGCCGCGCCGCCCCAAAACCCAAAACGTTCGGCGAGTCGCAAAATCGCTTGGAGTCAATCGTCACCTTTCATTTTGTTTAGGACGAGAGTAACGCCCTGTCCATCGCTTTGGAAGCCGGCCACAAGGACATCGCCGTCCTGCTTTACGCGCACGTCAACTTCTCCAAAGCGCAGTCGCCTGTACGCGCCGCAGCTTCTTGGAATGACGTTCGAAATGATTTGCTGTTGTCTCACACTTTGGCCGTCTTTTGTCCTTTTCAGGGAACCCCCCGGCTGGGCCGCAAGATGTCGCCGAGCCCCACGCGCAGGGGCGCCTTCGATTAGCCTCTCGGAGGCTGACGTTAGCGCATCAGAGGCTAGTTTTCGCTCATCCAACTCAACAGGTACTTTTGGTCCAGAGTGGCTACCGCTCCGAGGCTATTGCTACCGACTCCCAAACTATTGGTCGAAACTCCCAAGGCTAGCGACTCTGAGGCTAGCATTAGCAACTTGCGGGCTAGCATTGGTGACTCTTCACTGCCTTATTAGAGCCCAAGTGGACACTTTGGGCCTTACCTTCTCCCCCCACTTGCTAATATGGATGTAACCGGCTGGTGCCTCACACCGTGCGTTTGGTGTTCCACAGGGATACGAACAAGGCCACCATCTTTTTTTTTTTAAATGTAAATCAGCCTCCAAATGTGTCTTTTTTTCCACTTGTCTGTTATTGGGGCCCGGTGTAAATAGTGCTGATCTCCGGGCCGAGATCAGCAACTTGTCTCCCAACCCTTTGTATCAATTTCAAAAGAAAGACCACATGTATTTATCAAAGTATACTTTGGAAAGCACATCATCTTTGTACATACCATATGTATGGAGTCTAGTATTGTGGTTTCCGCTTTCTGTGTCACTGACATGAGCGTCATTTTGCGTAAATGTCATCATGTAACAATAAAGATCAATCAAAGTCCACACAATGCGCCACCACCACTGCACCTACTGCAACTCCTGCTTGTGGAAAATAACTCCCACACTTGTAAAAAAAAAAAAAAAAAAGTTGCTGCAGGGCGGCGGGGGAGGACCGGCGTCCTCTCCCCCTCCCTCTGCCATCTTCATCCCGACCACAACCACGACTGGTCATTTGCGAGCACGCCCGGCCATGAGCGAGAGGCCTCCATCCAGCTCGGCGTCGCCGCCGCCTCTGCCGCCGCCGCAGCAGCGCGGGCCTCGGACGCCCAAGTGCTCCCGTTGCCGCAACCACGGCTACGTGTCGCACCTGAAGGGCCACAAGCGCTTCTGCAAGTGGAAGGACTGCCATTGCGACAAGTGCAGGCTCATCGCCGAGAGGCAAAGGGTCATGGCGGCTCAGGTAAAGTCACGCGCGCACCCCCGCGAGCGCAGATGTGGCTTCGCCGTCGCCCAAGTCATTTGTTGCCTCGCAGGTTGCCCTGAGGAGGCAGCAAGCTCAGGACGAGGAGTTGGGCTTTTGCAGCCCCGTAAAGCTGGCCGCCCCGCCGTCCTCGGTCAAAATCGAAGACGAGCCCCACTACCTGTTCGCTGCCGAAGGACGACCCCTGACCCCGGCCGCCGATTCTTCTGCTGCTGCTTCTTCTCTGCCGGCAGCCACAGGTGAGGCGACAGTTGTCAAACCCGCGCAGGCAAGCCAACAGTCCCGAGGGCCGAAAGAATCAGCAGGTGGGGTGGGGGTGAAGGTGGAGGGGCATGTCATGGAAAATAGACTTTTTGCACCCAGGTCGTCGGGTCTCTCGAGTGCTTTCCCTCTGACCAATTTCTTCCCATTTGTGTTTTCCAACATGCAAACTCAAGGCCCGAGGGCCGGATCTGGCCCGCCGCCTCATTTGACGTGGCCCGCGAAAGCCAAACAAGCATGTGGGCCAAAACGGGTCCGGAAATTTCCAATATTTTGCAACCCCAACCCCCTTCTTCCAGTAACCGGAAAACCATTTGATCAAGTGGAAATGCTTTCCACGCTTTCGTTTTTTTCCGTTGTTCTTTTTTTCATTCCTCGATGTGTGTGTGTGTGTGTATATGGTTAGCGACTTGGAATATAGATCATTTCCCACGGCGCACAGCGTGGGAGGCAGCGAACAAACGGCGAAAAAACGTCACTCGCTTGAGTTTTTGGCCGCTTGATCAAAAGCACGGCGTGTCCTTGGCGCAGCCGCATTCAAGTTATCGCCGCGCCGTGCTCGGGAAATCCTGCGCCTAAGGGCCAAAAAGGGGCGCGAGTGTTCCCGGCCGTATCTGGGAGCGCATTCTTAGGAGGCGAGCGCGGCATGACAGGCCAAGGCCGCCGCCGTCGTCACGGGAGCGGGAACAAAAAGGAGGCGAGCACGCGACGACTCTGCGGTGACGAGTGACGGCCCGACGCCGGCGCATGAGGTCAGCCGGGGCGCAAGACAGAACAAGGCGGCTTTGGAAGAAAAGGCCGCTCGCCTCAGCCGGCTGACGCGCGCGCGGCCGTTAGGGGGCGCCCTTGACTTGCTTTGCATCCCCCCCTAGTGTCAACTTCTGTGCTACTCGCTCAAAAGTCTCTTACTTCAACAGCCAATCAGAACCTTTCAACATCAAAATATGTCTAAGCAATTATTAAACAGCAGAATATAATTTTATATATTCTTAACATGAAATAATAGGATGCTCAAACGTAACATGATAATAATTAACATCAGCTTCCACATGCACTCTTGTTGTCATTTAACTTGTGTGGTTCATTTTGATCCACTTGCAGTTTCTGGTGGCTACGTCGTATTTGGAATCATCTTGAGTGAATTCATTTTTGCAAAAAGCTTTTCGTGCTCATCTGTGTTCCTTCTCGGGATTGTCTCCCCCCTCCGCGGTCCGTTCGGGGGGAGCCCGACGAGTGACCAGTGCGCCCGTGCCCGCTTTGTGTCGCTCAGGTGGGGCGGGCGGCGGCGGCAGGCCCCTCGGCGACCTCCGGGCCGAGCCGCAGTTGGAGAACCCCTACGAGCATCTGTACCAGCCCCCCTGCTACTCGGCCTACTACGCCAACGCGTACAACTTCCAGCCGTACCAGGTGGGCGCCGCCGGCGACCTTCCTTTCCGAACGAGACCGTCGAGGGGCAGCCTCGCTCACGTCGCGACCACCGCGTTGCCGGCTCGCGAGCGTTTGGCGGAGGGAGGGGGGGCGCCACAGTTTTGCTTTCTTTCTTTTCCAGTGGCGGAAGAATGGCGGTGTCAAAGCCAGGCCTTTGTCGCCGCCTTGCCAGAAACCTTGAAAGCCCCTCTGACTGTGAAGGCTGGCTTGTTAAGAGTTTTTGAAAACAAACCAAACAGCTCACCCGCAATTGGAAATTTCCTCAGTGAAATAAAAGAGAAAAACGCTTGGGGGGGAAAAAAAACGAGAACTGACTGAAACTTGAAGGTCATTCGGTTAAAGGAAGAAGGTAAGATCAAACACAGTTGTTTGAAGACCCTTGTTGACATTTTTATCTTGAACTCGACCAACATTCTGTACGTTGAGGGGTTCGTAGTTTTGGAATGGATGGCTTTTACGTCAAGATTGGGCAAAAAAGGAGAGATCGACTTCGTTCGTTTGAACGCAGCCTTTATTTTTTTTGAACGTCTGCTCCGCAACTGCGGAACGAACGAGAACACACCCCCTTCCGGTAACGAAAACACTTCTTGCTTTTCTTCAGCCAATCAGACGCAAGCGACGTAAGAATGTTTCAGCAATTATGAAACAGAATATCATTTAGGTACCTGTAGCATAAAAGAATATCATGCTCAAATATACAATGTTAATAATTAACAATTTAACAAAAGCTTACAATTCAATTTAACCCCCCCAAAACAAACAAACGAATACTGAAATGAATAAAACCGAAACTTGCTCTCTAAAAGTAATGCAACCTAAATGATTTTTTTTTAAAAAAAAGCACATCGAAATACAAATTAGTGGCCGGCAAAAAATGTCTGTGTCAGCTATTTTTTGAAAGGCATCATTACCCCCAAATAAAATGGATTGATTTCAATCAATCAAATTAAATCATCATTCCCCATCGAAATGCACCAAAAAGCCACGAATCTATTCCAGCCCCCCACCACCCCCCACCGCACACAAAATTGGCTGTGCAACGGACTCAAAAAGCCTCTGTGACAAGAGTCAGCTTCGACAGAGCAGCAAGAATAGATGCCCGTGAGTTGTGCTTTATTTTCTGTCGACACAAGTGTTGCCCTCAAACATGTTTTTTAACTCCGCTACACAGATGCTATTCGTTAGCCTGTCTTGGGTATTTTGTCTCATTTGTTAGCATAAGATGACCATTCATTTGGAAAAGCTGTGTGTGGGTGTGGGTGTTTTTTAAGATGCTGGGTGCTTCTCTTGGTTTAATCTTTCGTTTGTCTTTCTGAAGAATTGTCCATCATTTTCCTAACAACCAGCTTGCTTGTTGCCACATCCCTTGATTTGAGTTGACTGCCACCTTGAGAGCTCCAATTTTTCATCGCACTTCAAAGCCAAAAATGGATTGAAAAAAATCAAATGAGACAATTTCGGGAGGGGGGGGGGGGAATCTTGCAGGCCCCTTGCTGCCGTAAATGCTCACTTAGCCGGATAACAAGCGCGCCCGCGAGCGTGCCAGCGGCATGCGGTTCCGAGCTCCACGCCGCCTTCGCTTCAGCATATCTCGATGGCGTCGGCCATAAACGAGCTTTGCGAGTTGAACAGATGGGCGCCCTAACTCCCGAGCAATCCGGAACGAGGCGTTTCAGTTTTCAGGATAAATGTTTGCGCCCCCGCCCCGAGTAGCAACGTCGGGGTCACCGCGCGCTCGGCGCTTGAAGCGGCGCTGCCCGAATTGCAAAGGTTAATGGGATTGTGTGTCGGCGCGGGGAGGAGCCGCTCCGCCTCAGCGCGCACGGGGGGTGGGGGGGGGGGCGGAAGCCGGCGCATTAATGCTCATCGCTTAGCACTCCTTAGCATAATTTAGCCATCCCGCTCTGTGATTGATGGCGATTTTAGCCAAGCTGTCATCTGGAGCTGATTCAAATTCAGACGCTCGCTTCCTCGCGTTTGCGTCAAAAGTGAAGGTGCCTCGCACGCGCGACGCTTGTCTAGGGTCTGTCTGGTTTTTTTTTTTTTGTATGTCCTGGTAGGGAGCCGGTCATCTTCACGGCGACCCCGGGGCGTCCAAAATCGGGAACTCGCTCCTCTTTTCAAACCCCACCCGAGGGTGGCCTGGCAAGCGGCAGCCGCAAAGAAAGAACCGGCCGCGGCCTTTATGGCTGGACCTATTCGGCCTCCCTGTTTCAAGAAGGCGAGCGCTGAAATTGACAAAACATCTCAGCCGCCCGAAAGTGGTCAATTCCAATGAAGGCGAAGGCTTCACAAGTCAACGCGCGTCCACCGAGCAGCGTCGGCCGCGGTTTCGGTCGCGCCACGAGCAACGAGGGAGGAAACGCGCGGCGGCTTATCTGCGCGGCATCGGACGCGCCGCACACTCGGCGGCGCGTCCGATGCCGCGCAGCTGCCGGCAAATCAAATGAGGGCGCGCAGACGCCAGATGCTGCCTGATAACTCGGTGCGCGGCATCGGACGCGCCGCACACTCGGCGGCGCTTGGCCGCCGCGCAGCTGCCGGCAAATCAAATGAGGGCGCACAGACGCCAGATGCTGCCTGATAACTCGAGTCCACACCTCCCAGGGAGGGACGAGACCAACGTTCGACATTTGGAGTCCTTTCGACCAAGGGGGAGGTCTTCAACTTTGCAAGTCGGCGGTTCCTCGAACCCGCCGGAGCGTTTGCCGCTTGTCACCGGCGTTGTCGCGCACCTGTGGAGCCTGCGCCGCTTCCCCTCTCGTCTGCAGAAGGGACGAAAACGGTTCTCGGCTCCCGTTTAGCCAAATGCGCATTCCCCCAACGCCAATTATCGGAGCCAGAGGGCAACCGCGTCGGCGCCTCGCGCCAACTCGGGCGGAGGTCTCGAAAGGAGCCGCCGCTGTCCAAACGCTCGGACTCGGGATTGAGCGTCTGATGACGAGAATGAGAAGGGGGTGGGTTGCGCGCGGGGCCCCTCGCTTCGCCGTCCCATCCGGGCTGTATTTTTCAGAGCCGAATGTCACTTGGAGAACCGTTTATAAAGCTGTCAGCCAGCCGATGGTGTGGACGAGGCGGCTGACGGATGCTTCTTGGCGCTGACAGAAATCACATTGCGTAAAAAAAAAAAAAAAAAAAAAAGCCAAATTGAAAATGCGGCCTTTTTGCTCCGAAGGACTCTGTGATGAGCGCGTGTGTCTTTGTGGTTGTTGTTCCCGGGCAGGTGGCCCACGGCGACGGCGGCCACAACGCGTCCCCGCAGTACCACGTGCACCCGTGCTACTCGGCGGCCGCGTACCTCCCCCAGGACCCGGGCCCCTCCTTCTTCAGCCTGGAGGACGGCGACTGCTCCCAGGCCGCGGCCGCCCGTGAGTGACCCGCCGCGTGCGTGCAGCGCGGTCGAGACGCCTTCGAGAGCGTCTTGCAAAACCCGGCCCATTTGACTTGCGTTCCGACGACATCTCCGCCGTGTTTGGTGTCACATTTTGACTCAACTCAAGCGTATTTGCCGAGCACTTTAAAACAACCGGCGCCGTCCGCAAAGCGCCGGGCGCGGAGCAAAAAATATTCATGTAATAAAACAATCAACGAAAGAGTCCAACTAAAAATCGCGTCTCAGGCTGAGGCAAAAGCCAAAGAAAAAAAAAAGAGGGAGGGAAAAGGCGCCGTCCCCTCGAAGCCTCGGGAGGTCCGGTAGGGATTGGAAAAGAAATGATCGGCTCGAAAATGGGGAGCCAGCGTAGGAGTGATGCGCTCCCTCCCTCCCTCCCTTTTTCGGGGACCATTCAAAAGGCGAGCGGCGGCATTTTGGAGCGACTGGAATGGAGGATTGGCGTGACAGTCATGCGGCCGACATGCGACGAAGGAATGACGGTTTCAGAGCGCTCGTTCCAGAAAGGAAGGAGACGCTTGACTTGAGCCAGCTTGACTGTTTTCCTGAAGGATGGGCGACAAAAAAAGGGATGAGGCCTTCACCCAAAAAAATCGAATCAAAGCTGTGAATGTTGACTCTCAACGCCAATCGCAGCAGCTCCGACAGCGCCCCCAAAAGTTCCACCCGGACACGCATGGGCGGCTCCAGCAGCCCCGCATGTGCTTCAAATTTGTTTTGGACTTTCACCCGCCTGTTTCCCGTGAGGGCGCCTCGCCTCGCCTCGCCTCCGCCCCTCCCGCCGCCCGAGGCTTTGCGCTCCATTACGAGAGCACAAGCGCTTCCCCCGCGGGTGGTCCCGCATTGGGTAGCGGCCCCCAATTGTCCCCCCCCCCACCCCCTCCCTCACCGAACAGGAAACGCCGGCCATGACATCCAGCACACCTGCGATAACGAATAATACGCCTCACCTCAACACGGAGGATGAAACGTGACATTTAGTCAGCGTGTCTCCTGCAAGGAGATGTCGGGGGGTGTGAGGACGTTCCGCACGACCTTGAAGCGCCGCCGAGAGGACGCGCTAATCTTATCCGGCCGAGGCGCCGTTCGGCCGGTAAGAATAAGCGCACCATTCTCGCGCGCGTCGTCGCCGTTGACTGATTTGGCACGGATTCCCCATCTTATCAGACGTTTGGTCGCCATCCAACACGCGGGCGCTTTTCACAAACGAGAACGGGCCTCGCCCGAGGCGACGTGTCCGCGCTGCCGAGAGGACGCGCTAATCTTATCCGGCCGAGGCGCCGTTCGGCCGGTAAGAATAAGCGCGCCGTTCTCGCGGGCGTCATCGGCGTTGACTGATTTGGAGGGACGCCACCTTTTGGGGAAGTCTCTTCTCGGCGATCCCATCCTGGATCAAGTCGAGACTCGTCCGTTCTCTTCTTTGAATCTTCTGTCTTGCGTGAAGAGGCGACGAAAGCCATCCATCCGTTTTCTTCTGCTCTTTCATCCCTTTCCCCAGCCACTTCATTTAGGGATCACCAAGCCTTGCCAGAGCGGTGGGGGAGTCTCCGCGGGGTGGCCTCCGGGCCTCCCGCCGGTGGGACGTGCCCGGAGACTCCAGAAGGAGGGCCGGTTCAGACCCCCTGCCGGGAAACCGGCGTCCCGGTCCTTCACGATCCGCGGCTCGTGACCAAGAGAACCCGAATCGAGTCGGTTCATCGAGAGCTCGGTCTTTCGGCTCAACTCATCCATCCGCCTGTCAATCTCCCGCTCCAAAGGCGCTCGGAAGCCCCGAGCCGAAGATGGGGCTCCGCCCTTTCCCTACGGAGGACCTCGGATTTGGAGGCGCCGACGCTCATCGCTTTTGAGCTTCGCGCGCGCTGGCCAAAGTTCGACGACCGCTTGGGAAAGCGGAGACCCACGACTGGGATCCCCCAACCGAACCGAACCGACCCGCACCTCAAAAGCCTTTGCGTCAACAGAATCGGTTGGCGAGGGGCGGCCCCGGAGAGTCCGAATTCAGAGCAAACTGTGCCGACAACACTCCCAGAGTGACGCCATCCTGTCAGGGATCGGCGTTGGGCGCGAAGCGTTTGGGACCGCCAACGAAAAGACTGGGGGGGCCATGTCCTCTGGTTACCGGGACGCCGGAGGAAAGCGGACCCGATTTCCCGCCTGCTTCGCGGTATTCGGGGCGAAAGGCGCCGGAGGCCCAATGCCGGATGTTTTCCGGCCGCCGCGACCCCCGCGTCAAAGCGCGCCACCGCGCTCCGGCGTCCCCGTTTGCCCGAAGCGGAGACGACAGAAGAAGCCAACTTTGGTCAACTCGGTCCCGAACAAAGCTGTCCAAAAGCGCAGCGGCCGGCAACGGGAACCGACGGGGAGGCGCCTCGCCCCTCCCCAACGGCGCCGCGGCAGATTGATGGGGGCTTCCGAAGCCGGCCGGGGCTAATCACTTGGCCAAATACAGAGATCCAAATAACCTTCAGGAGCAGCGCCCGCCGTCCTTTCCCCCGCCCATCGACAATCGCCCCCCCCGC
>NW_017805121.1:86219-97068 GCF_001891065.2 Hippocampus comes | reverse complement strand
CCCCCCACCCCTCCTCCATGTATACACACACACACCCCCGCCAGGATCCACCGCAGAGGGGGCGGGGGATCTTGCTTGGCGTTGCTTCTCGCCCCCGTCCTTGCGGAGACTTTGCCAAGTTAGCCGGCTCAACTTTTGGGGATCGATGGCGGTTTGAAAGCAACGATCGAAAGTCGAGCGTGCGCGTGCGCGTCGATATCGCCATCGGTTAGACGGGTGTCAGGAGCGGCGGCATTTCCATGCAAATGACAGGCTTGCCGATCGATAGACCCGCGCCGACCCGCCAAATCCATAAGCGGCGTTCCGAGACGATTTTCAGCGGACGCCTGCGCCCGCACTCTCCCCGCGAGCTCCCGAGCAACAGCGTCTGCCGCGGGGCGACTCTGATGCCCTCGCGCGTGGGCAAGGCGAGCCCCCGTCGCCGGCGCGCGATCCCATCGTCGTCCCGCCACCGACTCCGACGCGAGAATGCACCCGGGATGCCGCTCGCTCATCTTCCGTCGCGTGCTTGAACTTGAATCCGCTGATTTCCGCGCGGCGTTTTCTGTCTCTGCGGCGATGAGGCCGTGTGGGCGCGGAAGCCACGGGACGGCTCTTTCTTTGACGCACACGCTCACTCGTCCCGCCGTGCCGCCGCCGACGTCCTCGAATTTTTAGATTGCCGGATGCCGTGTCGCTGCCGCGCGGCAATAGCCCCCCCCCCCCCCGCGCCCCGCCGTGCCGCCGCCGACGTCCTCGAATTTTTAGATTGCCGGATGCCGGGTCGCTGCCGCGCGGCAATAGCCCCCCCCCCCCACCCCCTCGCCGGCCCCTTTTGGCTGGCTTCTGTATGAAAGGCTCGTTCACACTTTGGGATCTCTGTGTGAAACTGACCACGGGACTCGGTTTGCAAGCCGTGAATAAGAGTCAGAGAGAACATTCGGAGGGCTTCCGGTCGTCTCCGGCTTGTACGACGGCGCCATTAACGGCAGCCCGCGGGCACGCCAAGGCATGAAATGGCCGCCGTGTGCTTTATGTCTGTTTCAGCGACGACGGGGCCAACAATTTGTGATTTTTTTTTTTTTTTTCCTCCGTCCTTTTCCAAAGTCGCCATCGAACGTGATTTGGAGGCGCCGCCGAGCAAGTCTGGAGTGCGCGCTGTGCCACGGAATTTTATTCCGCCCCTCCTTTTGTCAGCGTGCGCGTGCGTGCGCGTGTGTCCTTTACTTTGGCATTTTTCTTGCGCCGTCCGCCCGCCCTCAACGAACGAAGGCGACCCGCAGAGCAGAGGAGCCAATTATTGATCGGCCACCTCGGTCGGCTCAGCGAGGCGGATCCCGAAGGCTCGCGAGACGGACGGGCCATTTTGGGAGTCGATTGGGCGCGAATGGAGAAGGACATTAGCGGGAAGAGGACGCCCGCCCCGTCCCGCCCCCCCGAGTCCCCGCCGCTCGTCTTCCAGCGAGGGGCAGATTGGTTAACAATACGGGGGCAAAGGGTCCCGGCTGCCGGATTAGCCTCTGACCCCGGACACCCACGCCTTCTGTCGCTGCCGGCGTCATGGCCGCCGTAGCGGACCCTCGGCAGCGCGGCCCAAATCCTCCGAACGCCGCCCCGGAGCGCCGTTCCGATTCGGGGGCGGAAGGCAACGCAAGGACTGCGGCCCGTTTGAGTGGCGGACGCGGGCCTTGAAGGGGCTCGGCTCGGGAGTCGGAGCCGGAGCGTCCCTTGGACGGAGACGGCAGCGGCCTCCTTTTGCTCTCTCCTCCCCACGCCGCCTTTCATTTCTCCTCTCGTTGTCAGCGTGCCTCCAATGTGGTCATCGGCGCGCTCGAGTTGCGCGCGTTCCACTTTCTTCCCTCACCTTGCCTTTTCTTCTCCTTTTTGGTTTGCTCTCCCCTCTCGAGGGCACGTTGCTCGTTTCTCATTTTGTTTCATCGCACGCTTTTCACCTGGTGTGGCGGAATGTTCCGGTTTTCTCTTCTCCGGTTGCCTTTCGGCATCGTCGGCTTTCTCGGGTCCTTTCTTCTTCTCGCGTTCTTGCCTTTCATCTTCACATCGTGGTCTTTGGCTCTCCTTTGATCGTGCGCCGAGTCAAGTCATGAGAAACGAGTCACGACGGGATGGGCGGTCGAAAAAAAATAAACAAACAAAACAGAAAAGCGGGGCTGAAAGTTCGCCGGGTGAACGTCATTGGGGGAGACGTGAGCCGCCATCTTGAAAGGCCGCCCGCCTGCCTGACTGCCCTTTGACTGAGTTTTCCGGATCATTAAGTCGCGCTGGGCCGGCTGATGATGACGAACACACACACACACACACACACACACACACACACACACACACACACACACACACACCCACACCCCAAAGTGTCCAGGGCCATTTTGTGCTCGTATCGTTTTAATGAGAGCCATTTCATCCCGAGCTAACCTTGTCAAGTGACAGGCTACTTTTCATTGTGAAGATTGAATCGCTGTTGGCGCAATCACAGCCCGCGCGAGGTGCGAGGGTGGCCCCGAACCGCGGCGACACTTCATTTCCTTCTCGACCGCAAAACCTTTCGCCGACTTTGCCGCGTCCCGCCGCCGTGATGTTGCGTTGTCGCGTTTGCTACGTTAGCATTCCGTCCGCGTCCACCGTCGGCGCAAACTTTGGCCCAATTGCTTTTGAGAGTCAAAAGTTTGAAAGGCCCCGTCGCCGTTTTGCCGCGGATTTCCCGCCGTTGCTCGGTAACGGAAGCGTCGTCAGTTCACAGCCACTAATTAATAATCCGTCATTAATTAGCGGCAGTGAAATTGACAATAATTGAGTAAGCGGCTACGTGGAGCTCATCGACCGTGAAAATCACGTTGCACTCGGCTCGCTCATACAGATGTGACAGGAAAGTGAATTAGACGCGTCCTCATTTAACACCCCCGGCACCTTGAACTACTCCCCCACACAAGTCACACACACACACACACACTCCCACAGTGGCTTTGACGGCACCTTGCTACACAAACATCCCTTTGAACGGCGGAGGCTCCCGCTTGAAAGTGGCGACGAAGCGCGGACGGGGCCCCCAAAAGTCAGCGTCCTGAACCAACGGGGAAGTTCACGAGGAGAGAAATGACCTCCCGACACGAGCGCGAGGAGGTCGGCAGGGAGGGGGCGCCAGCCCGCGGCGAGGCCGCCATCCAAGCGACTCTCAGCGATGACGGAAATGTCGAGGGACCTTCCGTATCGTTCCAGGGAAATGGACGTGTACTGACCACCGGCCTGATTGATCTTTTTTCATGACAAAAAAAAAATGGATCAATATGAATTTGTTCGATCGCTTGATCAGAGATGGCCGCACGTCCCTGTCGAAATGATTCCTCGCCAAAGTTACGCCAAATGATTGGCATGCTTGAGGGGCTAAACATGCACCCCCCCAGCCCCCCCCCCAAAAAAAAAAAAATCATGAAACTTTGGACAAGCCTGGCAAAGTCACACACCTGAAAACGACGGTATGGGGACCAACACGGATTTGATTTCAAATCTCTTCTCAAGTGCCTGAGATCCCTTCGGAAATGAACGCATCGTTGATTGGAATCTGTTTGTTTTTTTTCTGCGTGTGTGTGTGTGTGTGTGTGCAGCCATGTCATCGGGCGGCGACCGGGACTCGGCGGCGTTCGGCCCCGCCGTCGTCGAGCCGGAGCTGGACGACGGAAGCGGCGGCTCCGACCGCCTCGTCGTCGACGAAGACGAGGGCAAATGAACACGGGCGGCCGGTGACTTTGTGTCACTGCGAATGATTCGACGCTTGATGCCTTTTTCGGATCGCACGCGGTCGAGGTTGTGCGTGAATAATCCTCAGGCCTTGAATTCTTTCACTGATCCTCAACAAGCTCACAATCTGTAGTCGGCCTTTCTCTTGTTGTTTTTTTTTTTTACTCTGACAAATGATTTTCTTCACATCTGTGTTCTTCTTGTTCTGTTTTCTTCTCCGATCACTCGAGTTTTCTTCTGCACGCGGGCACGCACACAAATTGCCGTCTTGTTCGGCCGGTCCGCTTCTCGTGTTGCTTTTTCTTTGGCTTTGCGTCTGCGTTTTGGTCTGCTGCGACTTTGGCCCCATTTTTGGCGGGTTCGTCACAGCGAGGCCGCCGGGGGCCTTTCCTTGTGTCGTTTTCTCCTCAAGTTTGGGGCTTGTCTTGGCCTTTCTTGTATTCTTGCTGACTTTTCTTGCAGTGCTTTTTGGTTTGTTTTCTTCGGACTTTTCTTTGGCTTCTCTGGTTTCGTTCTTGTGCCGCTCATTTTCTGCTCTGGGCTTTCTTCTCTCGTATTTGCGTTCCAGTTTTGGCCGTTCCTCTAAGCCGTGTCATTTTTTTTTCCCCCCTCAAATGTAGTTTTCATGTCACAAATTTTGGTCTTTCCGTTGTGTGTTTTGCTTTCATTTTGCGTTTGATTTTTCTGTCGCTTTCTCGTTTGTGTTTTTCTACATTTTCTTTCATTCTTTCATGTTTTCTTCTTTGGCTTTTTGCTCCGATCGCTGTGTTTCCGTGGCCCAAAATGGTTGCGTTTCCTTCTCGTTGGTTGTTGTCATTGCAAGTCTGTTTTTTTTTTCCTGATGTTGTTTCATTTCTGCGTTGATTTCTTTTCTCCAGGTCGTCGTCTTTTTCTGTTTCATGCTCAAATAAAGACTCACTCGTCAGAGTGTCCAATCAAGAAGAGAGTCCAAACTCCATCCCGAGCATTTGACAACTTTTTAAAAACAACCCAAAATTGCAGAATGAGTCACTGGGCAGTCTGACTGAGCATTTGGGAGGAGATGATGTCACCGCCGCCGCCACAGGCGGCAAAAAAGTCTCGCGTGGCTAAACCAAATGAGCCGCGTAAGTCTTTTTCTCCACACGATCATCCGTTTTCATATTGCAAGCGTAAAAACGTGAAGGCGCCTGACGGAGATTCTTCACGGGAAGCGTTTTCCGCAGTTTATGTGGCTACAAGTTTGTGTGCGGGGCTGAAATGATGGAGGGCGGCGCAAAAACAAAGTCCAAGTGTTTTCTTTGCGCTCTCCGACACTCAGCGGGTCGCGCCCCATCTGCTGGAATCAATAACGCCGGCGTCTTGTCCCCCCTCCCCGACCCCCCTTTATGAAACGCACTTACTCTTAATTTCATCCCTGAGTGGTTTTAGGGCGAAGAATGTGGAGTTACCTATAAGCGCCGCGCCGCCATAAATCAGTGGCGGCGCTAGTATCGATCGATGCTGATAGATCACACAAATTTACTGTCACTTCTGTTTTCAATTAAAGATACAATCAGTCAGATAATGACTTAATTGGATTTTACACAAGATTGACTTTGATGGCCGGCGCTTTTACGACTTTAGTTCAGGGAGCCCGTTTCATCACGGGGAGAAGCAAGTGTCTCGCCGTTGCTTTTTCTCCCGCTTTCCCCACTCGATCCCCCTTCCCCCCTGACCGCCGGCTTGGTGTTTGTTTGGCCTCAAAACGTCAGAATCTCGTGAGATGCGGAGGGATTTTGTGACCGCAGCCACAGAACAGGACAGAAATGTGCCGCTGAAACAATCGTGGGGGGAAAAAAAAAAAAAAACAGGTATGCCAATTGTCCTTACGTAAAGTCTGCTGAGACTTCAGCTCAGTGAGCATCGAGTGGATTTTGTGACGCTAACCACAGAAGAGGAAACGGATCATATTGTGACAGGCGTTGGTCGAACCGCTGGTCCTGAAAAAAACTACTGCAAACTGTTGTCATGTAAGCGCGAATACATAAATACAAAGACAGCCGTATCGTCGGCCGCATTCCGTCATTGCCAAATGATGCGCTGTGAAAGTGCAGTGTCAAGAAAGAATTAGGCATTGTATTGATAGAGAAACTACAGTAACAGGCTAACTAGCTAGCTAGCTAGCTAGCCCGCTACTGTAGTTTCCCAAGCTAGCTAGCCAGGTAGCTAGCTAGCCAGGTAGCTAGCTAGCGTCGATGTCGGGAAACGTGCGCGAAGCTGCTGTGTTGTATACAACTGCTTTTGCTATTTGTCCACTTTTGGGAGCTATTCTCAAAAGACAATTACGATTGAGACGTGTGGCCAAGATCGCTCCCTGGGGAGCGTTCACTCAGCCGCCCTGTGAGCGCCAGGCCCGCCCCGCAATCGGCGAGTCCTCATCACGGCCGTCTTCGCCTCCATTTTGTTTGCATGGCCCCAAACCTCCTCAGGCCTTGGGGAATCACCGATTCCGACCTCAAACCGTCTGGCAAGCTAAGTTCAAAGTCGCCATTTCCTAGTTCAACAGTCCGAATGTGGTCAGATGCAAGTGTGAAAAAAAAAAAAACAAAAACCAAATGCCAATGAGCAGGGCAGTCTCGGACACATGCATGAAGACTGCCACAACTCACTCAGCAAGCTGCTCTTCACGGAGGATAAAGAATACAATGGCATGCCTGTGAGTATCTGAAGAAGAAATTTTAAAAAAAAAACGTGGTGGAAAAAAAAAATCAAAATATTGAATCATATTTTTTTCCACATGCATTGGATTCACTTTGAGATTGAAAAGATGCGGTCAAAGTAGGAATCGAGTTGATTTTTGACAGATCACCCACCTTTCAAACATTTTAAGATTTATCGACATGGTAAAATGAGTTATTTGAAAAACGCGGGCATCCTTCAAGTTCACGTTCATCTAACGGCTCGTCAAATCATCCGCATTCAACACTCCGCTCGTTTGACGACATTTCTCATGTTTTTAATGCTCAGCCATTGAACAGAGCGAATTCGAGCGTGCAACGACGACGTGTTGACGATGCAAAATGCACACACTTGGGATCAATACTAGAGCGTTGTTCTTGCAACTCGAATGGCACCATATGTTCGTCTCGTGCATATTTTTCTCTCATATGTATTTAAAATGCATATCTGGATCTTACTTTGGGGCCACATTTGGGGTCTTCATTTCTTAGTCGACAAACGACGTCGTCCACGTGAAACACTCTTCAAGCGATTCACTTTTCAGAACATTGGTTCATGTGGAGTTTTCTCGACATGAATGAGAAAATTATTTGAGGAGGGTTTTTTTTTTTTTTTTTTTGGAAGACATTTGAAGAGATGTTTCTTCAACGCACAAGTGAACTCACTTTTAGATCTGGCTATCGATCTACATGTACACCGCATACACAGATAAGAGAGAAGCCGGACATCCGAAATAAGATATCCGAATATGAAATTACTTCAGTCTTTAGTGTTATCTTAATGAGTTATCTGACCCAGTTCTTTCAAAAAAAAGAAAAAAAAAAAAGAAAAGAATCATCGGTGGAACTGTGATGTCAAAAGCCCTCCAAAACATGCTCAGAACACTGCACATGCTCATGATGAATATTCGGGTCATATTAGGTCGGCTCAACCGATTAAAAGGGGCAAACGTCTTCTGACTCTTTTGCGGCTTTTTGCAAATTCTTGTTTGTTTTTTTTCCCCATGGACAAACGAGACAAAGATCACGACATGCAACCCGAAATCTGCGATTTTTTCGTTGATCTTGTCGGAAAGAAAAAAAAGCAAATCATCAAGGATAAAGTATCGTTTAAAAAGAGAAGTCTGCTGTTCTGCCGACAACGCACATATGATGGCAAAGGAATACGGTGACAAAGTAATATTGCGGTGGTGTTTTTTTTCGCTCCAATATTGGAAATGGAAATAAATCCATGTGGGCGGGCGGGCGAGGCCCTCATTCATCGGCGAATCCCCTCCTCCCTCCGCGACGCGGCGTGACGTTTTCCGCCCATCTTTGGCGAGGTCCGAGCGGCCCGCTTGGCTTCCTTTCTCCACAAAGCACTCCAGTCGGCAAACGTCAAGAGCGCGAGGTGACAAATCCGCAGCTTCCCAGCCAAGCGCGCGTTTGGACGGAGAGCCGGCCGGGTGGGCGTGTGCGGGAAGCGGCCGCGCCGCCCGGCGCGGGTGCCCCCCGCCCATACCCCCCCCCCTCTCTCTCTCTTTCTCGAGCGCTCTCTCGATCGCCGTCGTCGCGCTCAGAGCACGGGCCATGGACGGCTACGGCTCCCCGTACCTGTACGTGGGCGCGCCGGCGCCGCGGGCGCCCCTCCAGCGGACCCCCAAGTGCGCGCGGTGCCGCAACCACGGCGTGCTGTCGTGGCTCAAGGGCCACAAGCGCTACTGCCGCTTCAAGGACTGCGCCTGCGACAAGTGCATCCTCATCGTGGAGCGGCAGCGCGTCATGGCCGCCCAGGTGGCCCTGCGCCGCCAGCAGGCCCACGAGAGCCTGGACGGCCTGCTGCCGGAGGCCCTGAGGGTCGGCCCCGCCGCCGAGGGGGCCCCCGCCGGCGGCTGGAGGAGTGCGCGGCAGGACAAGAGGCCAGGTAAGCGCGCCAACGGCCGCCCGCGGAGCGAGTTCAGCTCACGCTCTTCTTCCTCTTTGGGTTTTTTTTTTTTTCTCCCCGAAAAGAAACCCGCGCCAAACGGAGCGCGTTCATCGTCTGAGTCGAAAAAAAAGCTCCGGAGAGCGTCGCCACCCGCTACACTGTCCTTGCAAAAAAAAAAAAAAAACATTGGCTATAAGTCGGAAAGCGTGTCGACGAAACGGAGCGTTTGCACTTTTGGTGGCAAATCGTGACATTCGTGCCCATGCGGCCGTTTCGATCCACCGAACTCCGCGATCGCCGACGAACCCCGATCGCCGGTTTTGCAGTGCACGGGTCCAAGCGTCAATTATTGCGCAATGTCACTTTTTTGGGGGGCGGATTGAACGTCATCGTCAAAATGCGTCTCAGCGACATTGTCGCGTGAATTCACGACGATCGAAAGGTGAAAACGTTTCAGCGTCTGGATGCAACTGACCCCGCTGGAAAGGAAAGGAAAGGAAAGGGGCCGTTTGCTTCGTGCGCCGTTTTTGCCTTTGCGCTCCCGTCGGCCCGAAAAAGGACAAATACTTGAGATTCTCATCGGCCTGCCAGTTCCGCGCCTTCAAGTGCGCGTTTATCCGCCCGGACATGAAGAACCCGGCGGAACGGGAGCGAACGAAAGCAACAGAGAGATCCGCACTTAGAGGGGGGGGGGCGCCTCCACAAACGTCGGGATGACTGACACGGGACACGCGAAAGACGCCGCCGTCGCCGTTTTCAATTTGACATTTTGATCCGCACAATCACGTTTTAGAAAGAAAAAAGAAAAAGAACAGGCATCCAGAAAACACGTCGGCGCGTGTAAAACAGCTTTCTGAAAAAGGATTCGTTCCATGTCAAACGGGACACGAACCTTGTTCCACGCGTCAGATTAAATGCGTTCTTTTGTCAAAAAGATCGACGAAATTTTTATTGCGTCAAAAATTGTTCAAGACTACAATAACATTGCGAGCGTTTGAAATCCAAGACGTGCTTGTAAGCCACATTATATCGTTTTTTTTTTTTTACATTCTTTTCCACACATGTAAAAATAAAATTCCTTCGGAGAGGTCACAAAAAGAAGCGCGTCACAACCTAAAGATGCGTCGTCAAAGTGCAACACAATCGAGGCGCTCCCCTTTTGCTGCCTCGTGTGCGCATTTTGAACAGGATCTTCTTCACTTATTTCAGGCAGCGGCCAAGATAAACAAGACGACCAAAATCAATGCAAACGAATGAAGACGTAGCCTGAAAAGGGGAGGGGGGGGAAGAATTTGGGGGCAATCCCACTCCTATGCCGATGATTATTCCGATTACGTTGAGGATATGAGGCCGAGTTGCTTCCTGCAACATTTGCATCAATTTGGCGATGAGGAAATTCCCCCCCCCCCAAAAAAAAAGCCCAAAACAAAGCAAGGTGTTTTTCAATCCATTCCAATGCGTTTTCACCATGCAGCCAACGTTCCAAATTGTTTCGTCCGATGAGCCGAAATCCCCTTTCTCCTTCAGCGGGCAGCAGTGGCGGATGCTCAATTTCGGCCGACCGACATCATCAAATGCGTCCGTTTATTTCGACGTGAATTCGACTCTCCGTTCCTTTTCAAGAACATGACCTGTGACCCCGTCATCCCGACAAGGCGTCTTTTCCAGCGACTTAACGAGTGTCCTCCAACTATAGTAACTACCATAAAACCCAGCAGAAATAAAATATGAATTTGTTGCGAGTCATTTTCAACAAAGAGAGTGTCGCTAAAATGATTCGAAAAGGTCTCCAGTTTAACTCAGAAAAAAAATGAGAATTGAAGGATGCTCTCGCGGATGCCTGCACCAAAAGATCGGTGATTGGCTCATTTCGCTGTCAATCAAAAAACGATTCCGCCTCCGACAGATCATCCGATCATCATGCAGAAAAGCTCAGCGTCCGGAGCAGCCGATACACGCCCACTGTCCGTAGACTCCCAAAGACGCCGCCGAGCGTCCGACGGGCGGGACAAAAGCAGCATTGATCCAATGACTCGTCTCGTTTCAATGCATTGGGACAACCTACCCTGAACTGTCGAGACCAGACGCCCAGCGTCCGCGCTGTTTGAAGCTCGGCCAAGCTGCGGGAATGAATGAGAAGAGAGTCGCGTCCAGTGACCAGTAAGGAGAAGCTGATTCAGAATAAAAGCGGAGCGCGTTGTAGCGCATATTTAGTCAATGACATGTACGTACACACATTTATTTGATTGCTTAGTTTTTTTTGGACATTTTAGGGTAGGCTGAGCTTCCCTTCAGCTTCCCTTGCAGTCTTCCATCAATCGCCTCTGGCAGACTTCGCAGCGTCCCGTCGTAAAACGCGCATCCGCGGTGAAGGCTGATCGGGCGGGTCGCTCGCGCATGGAGTCATCGCTGTCTATTGAAATTCAAAACGGTTTTGCAGAAGGTCCAGAGGAGGGCGGCGGGGACGCGTCCGGGCCCGAGAGCGGCGGCAGCCCCGGGGAGCGCGACCGAGACG
>NW_017805121.1:76330-86172 GCF_001891065.2 Hippocampus comes | reverse complement strand
CTCCAAAGCAAACTCCCGCCGCACCCCGGAGCCGCGGGAGGAGGAGGCCCCGGCCGCCGAGAGCCCCCGGAGGAGCCCCGCCGGTCCGGGGCCGGCCATCGAGGGTCCGGCCGGCCCCGTCGACCCCCCGCCCTTCGGCCTCAGGGCCAAGCGACCCCCGCTGGAGGTCCTCAAGAAGATCTTCCCGGGCCACCAGGCGCCCGTCCTGGAGCTCATCCTGCGGGGCTGCGGGGGCGACCTGGTGGGCGCCATCGAGGCGCTGCTGTCCAGCCGGGGCCCGGAGGGAGGCGCGCAGCCGCAGCCGCACCCGGACTCGCGCCCCGACCCCCTGCCGCTTCCGCCGCACGCTCTGGAGCACGGCCCGGGCCCCTACCGGCCGGCGGCGTCCTCCGCCAAGTGGTCGGCGGGCTCGGCCTTCAGGGTGCCGGATTCGCTGCGCTTCGCGTCCGAGTCGCCCTCGCTGGGCGTCCTGGGGGTCCCCCTGCAGCACCCGCGCTACCCGCTGGTGCTGCGCAACTCCCTGAGCCGGGGGGCGGCCGGCGCCCTGGTGCCCAACGACGTGACGCTGTGGAACACGGTGGCCCTGCAGCAGCAGTACCAGCTCCGCTCGGCCGCCGCCGCCGCCCAGTACGCGTCGCCCTTCGGTCCGGCCGCCGCCCCCGGGGGGTCGGCCTTCCGGGGGGCCTCGCTCCTGCACCAGCACCACCCCAGAGTCACCGAGGAGCCCCGCGGCGACAACCGGGACGGGGACGGCCGCGGGCCCAAGGGGGGCCCGTACTCGCCCGACGACGACTACGAGGAACGCTCGGATTCGGCCGACTCGCGGATCTTGAACTCGTCCGGCTAGAACGCTTTGGGCTTCGTGCGGACCGGACCTGGACAAACGCTGATGTGAACGCGCGCACGTCTACGTCTCCTTCCTGTCAGCATGTCGTCATGATTGTGAGCATGTGTTGAGTGTGACTAATAAACGAGAAACGGCGGCAATGGAAACTGCAGCGAATGTTGCACGGCTGCCCTGCCGCGACCACTTTGGTGCACTCAAACGGGAATGACGCAAAGAGAAATCGCCTCGGTCAGTGTCACAAGTCGCCTCTCAACATTTCAAGGGGGGGGGGGGGCTGGATTCAAACATCAGCACTCTCAAACACTAAATCAAGACGTTTTCTGTGGCGGGGCGGTTTTAAATTGTAATAACAGTGTTCACCGCTAGTTGGCAGACAAGCCCGCCCGCATCCAAGCTCAAGGCCGACATCAGACGGAAACAATTTCAACCCAAGTGCCCGCCAAAGTAAACAAAAAGAGCACGTTTTCAAAAAGAAGCGTTGACGGTCGGTTGGAGCCGCGTGACGAGTTCCTCAAAGGGTGGCCTGCAAACACACGGATGCGGTCGACGTTTCATGGTGCCCCAAATGCGGATGATTCATCAGAGGGCCGGCTTCACTGCCCGACACTGCGGCGTGTGAATGAGCCAACCTGACAATTGGGGAATTTTTCGCTCTTGGGTCGCATCGAAGCTTGTGGAGCTGAGGAGTGGATCCTCACCGATAGGCAGCGGAGCATGAAACTGGATTCACAGTCTCTTCTGTTCCTGGTGCAGTAAAAGAACACACACACACACAGAATTAAAGTGGCATTTTGGTCTTACATTTTGTTGGAAGGTACAAGTCGGGCTGATCAAAACTTGCTGGAGGGGCCCTCCATCATTTAGTCGCTAACGCCCATCTAATGCCGAGATCAACGACTGGCTACCTCGTTGGCCATCGCTAATCATATGAAATGAGCGAGCGTTCGAGGCACGGTGGCGATCGAAAGCGCTCACATAGTTGCCAAAACAATCGTTCACGCCGTGCACGACACCAGCACGTTGCCGACGCGCCCCCTCGAGGGCCAATTCCAAAACAAAAGCCCAACAAACAAATGAGGGCTTCAAGATTGCCGTCAACAGCATCGGGTCACGTACAAACGTCTCGGACTCGGTTCCCCTTCATGTTAGCGATCATGCAACAACTCGTCAAGAAGGCTGACGGGACAACAAGGCTGGAAGACGGTGAGGTCAGCACGACCGGAGTCGTTTCGTTCCAATAAGAGCAGGTTCAATGTCAGGCGTCCGCACAGCTTGCAGATGATCTGTTCATTTGAATCAGGTGCGTTGCAACGGGGAGACGACTCGGAAAGCATGCGGGAAGGCCGCCCTCCACGACCTGACTTTGACGCCAACGCTTGAATAAGAAGACCGATGGCGCCATCTGGCGGCCAAACGTCGACTCAGCACGCGTCCAATGCGCGCCACGCCTCCGCTTGGTCGGCGCCGGTCCGTCGCGTTTCCTAGCCGGAGTGGGACGACGTCTGGCGCTTCGACGTGGGCGCTTCTCCCGAGCTGCCAAAGGGGGCTCCAACGCCCACACGGCGTGATCGAGAACGCCGTCAAACAACTCCGGAGCGTTTTTTTCCTAAACTCGACGTTTCAATCGCGAATCCCAAACAAGCGGGCCGGAGTGTTTGTTTCCTCGTTTTCCGACTGATGACGCCGCCTCAGGAGCAACCGGGGAATTGGGGGGGGGGGGGCACAGTATCTTACACAAGGACACTTTGACAAGGTCGCAATGGCCAGGGATTGAATTGAACCCGCACCCTGTGGGTTGGGAGAGGACGACTCGACCACTGAGTTCTGCCGCCCCCTTTTGGAAGGACTTGGAAGTACATCACGAAGCAGTGAAAGCCGTTGAGAAGCAAGCGCTTGGTCCTTCCCAACACCGATTTCAAATCACCCCTGCTCGTCTTCAAAAACAAGGGGGCGGAATCGCTTCAGGAATGTGTCCCAAGAACCCCCTCAGATGACAGAAAAACAGCGTGGACAGTCTCCGAAGCCTTCAGTTGGGGGAACCTTAAAAAGTCACCGTTGGCCGCGGCGACCGGGCTCTTGATCGCGTTTCTCCGAAGGCGAGGGAAGACCTCGAATGCGTCCGGGGTCAGTTTTTATTGGGTCCCGCGTTCCCAGATCGTGATCCGGGCCCGCAGCTGGAAAACGTGCGGCAGGGGCCTACGCATTGGTAGCAGGTTCCCTCATAAAAACGCTCAAGCCTTGGCTTTGCCCTCACGGGGGGATTGGGGGGGGGGGGGGGTTATGGAGAAGCCAGGACTCCCCCTCTCAAAGAAATGGAGCCTCTCCACAAAGACCTCTGGAAGACCTTGAAGGTCGACAGGCTGTCCCGCATTTCCCGGTGCAACTTGTCTTTTTGCTTTCCCAAAGAGGGTGGCAGGAATTCCTTCCAAGTCTCATCCCGGGGGTCCCTTAATGAGCCACAGAGAACGCGTTACACCTGGCGAGGCGGCCGGAGCCCGGTGATGAGCGCATCCCTCCGACCCGAGCGGGGGCCCGCGCCCGTCGGATCAAAGCATTCCTGGCCAGGAAACTGCGGCGTGGGGGGGCCGCTCATAACCCCCGTCGTAAATTAAGAGACCAAGTGGAGAGTCAGGCTGCACCTGCAGGTCTTCAACCCCCCCCCCCCCCTTCGTCCACACATGGAGGAAGAGTTAGGGTCCCGGAGAACCGCAGGCAGGCAGCACACTTCCGCTTCTTCCAGCGGCGGTGAGTCGAGTGCAAGTGTACGCCGAGTCCACGCCGCAAACGTACGATGCGACTCCATGACGGGTGTGCGCCTTCAGCCCGACGGAAGCGCATGCAAAGAAAGCGCGTCGACGCCAAAGATGACAAGAAAAGACGAGCCGAGTACAGAAAACAACAAGACGGTTTCGCTGACATCGGCAGACTTGTACAAGGCGCTCCCGTTTCCTCGGTCCCCGGACCGCCCAGACCGCCCTCTTTACGTCGTGCTTTGTGGAAGGGTCCTTTGGCCGCACACCTCGGATTCGTTCATAGCTTCGGTCGGCTCATTCGGGCCGAGTTCGAGGAGCGTCGCCGTGGCCCGTCCTTTGTGGATTCGGGAGCGCCAACTCTGGGCACCCGGTATGGTGTCGTGCGTCTCTGTTCAGTTGCGAGGACCGGCGAGCGTTTAGAAAGCCAAATGCTGGTAGCGCCCCACTTTTGACTCATCCAACTCTGGCATCTATGTTCGACCCTGACTGCAGGGGGTTGGAACGACCTCTTGAAAGGAAGAAGAAAAAAAAACAGCAAAAAGACATGATACAAACAAAACAAACAACGTTACTCAGAAATGCAACTGAAATAGTGACGGAAAATAAACTGTCAAACCAAGAAAAGTGTGTGTGTGTGTGTGTGTAAAAGCAAACTTAGATGCTAAAGCAACACGTGTTATTTCATTTCATAAATGCCAGTGGTTCTTAAGTTTGTTCGAGGTCCCGAACCCAACCAACCAGTTGATATGATGATAGTCGTGCAGCGTGTACTACCGGAGACAAATTCCTTGTGTGTTGGACATACTTGGCCAGTAAAGATGATTCGGATTCTAATATGCACATTGACTGAACCCTTCATTTTTGAAAAATAAAAATATGATTTTTTTTTTTTTACAAATTCAAGACGTAAAAAAAAAACGCATTTATGAACAGAAAAAAGACATAATGATATTTTTTTTAAAATTGTGCACAAAATGAACCAGCCAGTGATGGCCAAGCGGGCGTGTCAGAAGTCGTTGACATGTTGAGTCGGGTGTGTCTCAACCTCCATGGCAGAGGCTCCATCGAACCCCTGAGACCAATTCGGTCGAACCAAACCCAGGTTAAGAACCACTGATACTGTATATACTGTCTACACACACACACACACACACACACACACTCTCTCTCTCTCTCTCTATCTATATCTCGATATATATGTCTATATATAGATATATAAATGGAATGAAATAACAATAAGACAGATACACACATGTTGCTTCAGCATCTCAGGCTGCTTTTCCACGCTCGGCAGCCAGTTGGATGGCACTACTGATGTCCTCCTCTCAGACCGAATTGTTTGGATGGCTCCTGACGTCATCACACCATAGACGAGGGCACGTCTTCGGAGGACTGCTCTTGGTGAATTCTCAGTCGGCCATTGGAAGTGTCGCTCAGTGGGTGTCCCCCCCAATTGACCCGCGGGGTTTTGCGAGGTCACCACAAAGTTGCAGTGCGCCTCGGCTAACCGACGACTGAGAGGCAAAGAGAGAGCCCGCTCCCTCGCAAACGTGTTGCTCGGAGACATTTTAAGATGACATCCAAAGAAGACGCTTCTCGAAGAGATGAGCTAACTAGCCTAGCTCGATCAACGCCAGACGTCAATATACAACGGCGCCGCACAAAAGGCCCTTTTCCACTTGTTCGACTTCAAACGACAACTTGACGGCTGTTAAATTGTCAACGTCAACTTTCGTCGAGCGTCACCGGGCGGATTCGACCGCTCCGGAAGCTCGGCGCCTCCCCATTGGTCGCTTTGTTTGAATTTGCTTCGGACGGCGGCCAATCGGCGCGGTGTGGGCGCGGCCTCGGGAGGGGAGTCGCCGGGAGCCGGCGAGGCGACGGCCAACTCCGCTCGGCAGGCTCGCGAAGGCGCACGCTCGCACGGTGTCCGTTCACCGCTAATTGGGCGCTCGCAACTTTCCAGCGGGCTTGAGAACGCTTGGAGAGGAGGTAAACGTTTAGTCTTCGTTCTGTGTGTCACATGCGTGCGCGCCACTTGTTTTTGAAGAACTGAGGACGCGGCTTCGTCTATCTTGGAAGTTTTTCTTTTCGGGTTTCCCATGAACACTTTCTGCACTTGACAGGTCTTGTTCTTTTAGATTGTTTAGTCATATCGTCTGGATTCGAAACCTGTACGTTTAGAAACATGTCTGTTCAATTATCCGTTCCGACAGTCTGGATTTATTATTATTTTTTTTTTAAAGAACATTTTAAACAACTTTTCAAGTCCAGTCTGGTTTAGAATGCTGTATTTTTGACAGAATTATTTTGGGGGAATTCATGTAGTGTTCATCATAATTCGTGGCTTCAGAAATACGCTGGGGATTTTTTCAAAGTGTTGAATGAAATGAAAGACGATCTCTTGCTGCCGCACGTGCATATTTTGTCAACACGGCAGACAGAAAAATGCTGTCGTGGGATCTCGCCATCTCTCTATCCGACTCAAATAAGGCCGTGAAAATAGGCCGCCTCGGACCTATATTGAATTTCCTTTCGTTTCGTTTTTTTTTTTTTTTTGGGTGGTGGGGGGCGTGAAACTGAATGGAAAGGGGAAAAAAATATCAATTTGACCCTGACCTGGTTGCAGTAGGTCCGTTTCAAAATTTCAAAAAGCGCAGAATACGACTTCAGACGAAATAAACGTGTCGGCCATCGAGCGTCCAGATTTGAACTTCCAATGGAAAACGCGACGAGTACAGTTGGCGGTCATGCGTGCGGGCGACGCTCGACGCAGTGAGACGCGGCACCTAAAAAGCAACTTGCGTGTTTTTTGACGCTCAGGGCGCTCGCCGACATGACCGAGGGTTGCGAGTTCGAGATCGACGTGGAGAGCGTGGAGGCGGAGGCCGACGAGCGAGCGGAGGAGGAGGGCGACGACGACGACGACGACGAGGAAGACAACGGCGACGGCGGCGGGGAGGCCCGCGCCGCCGCCGCCGCCGTGGACGCCGCCCGGCCGGGCCTCCCCGGAGGCCTGAGCCCCGGCGAGCAGCGGCGCAAGCTGAGCCGCACGCCCAAGTGCGCGCGGTGCCGCAACCACGGCGTGGTGTCGTGCCTCAAGGGCCACAAGCGCTTCTGCCGCTGGAGGGACTGCCAGTGCGCCAACTGCCTGCTGGTGGTGGAGCGGCAGCGGGTCATGGCCGCGCAGGTGGCGCTGCGTCGCCAGCAGGCCACCGAGGTGAGAGGGCCGCCCGACGCCGAGCGACGCGACGCGACGCGACGCGCGAACGGCGACCCGACTCGCTTCGGAGCCGTTGAGCGGGCCAAAACGCTCCGACGCGCTTTCTCCGCCGAGTGCAAAGTCGCCCGTCTGCACTCGGCGTTTGCAAAACGGGCCGAAAAGTCAAACAGCAGCACCGCTGCTCGCTCCACTCGAAAGAAACGTTCAAAAGTGAGCGATGCGATGCGTGTATTTACTTCCACTGTATGGCTTCATTTTGTGGGCCGGTTTCGAAAATCCCCCCCCATTGATTTGACCTTTTTTCTTTTCTTCAAACTCGTCGACTGCAACAATGTCGAGAACGTCTTCTCGTTGATGACCTTCTCCTGCTCAAATTTCGACCCATTGTGGGGTTTTTTTTTTTCATTCATGAAATTATTCTCCATTTGAGTTTTTTTTAGCTTCATTTTCTTTTTTTTCCCTTTGCGGGGGGTGCGAAACAGTTGAAATATAATGTAGGTTTTTTTTTTTTTTCATTTAGCAATGCAAAATGAGTTGACATTTTCAATTGAAATGAGTTTGACGTGATTTAATAAGCGTGAAGAAAAATCAGTTTTAATCCGACCAAATGTTCTGACGAGTCCATTTTCCAACATGGCCACTCGATTTCCAATTCGACTTTGACACGGCCGACTATTTCAGACATGAAAGATGTCGATGTCCTATTTCGTTTGGATCGATGTGCCCTCAGAATCGGTGAACGAAACGCGTCCGCTCGATTGTTTGCGAGACGAAGACGCGGACGGCGGTTCGGACTTGATCTGAGACGACGGCGTTTTCTTTGCGCGTGACCTCATGTCTTTTTTTTTCAGGACAAGAAAGGCCTGTCTGGGAAACAAGTTGCGGCCGAGAGGAGGCCCATCTATCAGAGACATGTTCGTCCATCAACTCTGCTGGCCAAAAGCATCCTGGAAGGTAAACCCCCCAAAAAAAAAAAAACCTGGCAACGACGGTGCCGGTCTTTGGGGCTTTCAAGGGGAAGTCAGGTCTTGACAGGAATCTGCTCCGCCCGTCGAAACGCGCCATTCGCACTCATGTTGCGTTTGTGGAATATGAGTCGGGCGGCCGGCCGCGTTTGGCCATCTCAGCCGGCGGCCATTTTGCCGCTTGCCGTCGACTGAACGTGACCTCCAAGTCGCTCAGGGGGAGCGCCCCGTCACGGCTCCGCCGTTTTCGGCAAAATGCGCCAACCCCGCCCCCTCCCAGATGAGGCCGGTCCGAGCAGCCGCCCTTTGCTCCTTTGCGATCGGGTTTTTGCAGGGGTCCTTCCAAGACAAACATCTGGAGATTTGCTCGGAAGCTCCCGTACTAGACGCGTGCGCTGTACGGCGACGCGGCCCCTGACCTTTGCTGTTTCCCCCGACGACAGGTTTCCGCCCGTTGCCGTCCGATCCCTTCCTGGCCGCCGGCCCGTCGCTGCCCCCGCCGCTGAGCGACCGCATGCGCAAGAGGCGGGCGTTCGCCGACAAGGAGCTGGAGAGCATCATGCTGGAGCGCGAGTACAAGGAGCGCGAGCTTCTGGAGAGCGGCCGGGCGTCGCCGCTGCTCTTCGCCAACCGGGCGGCGCGCCGCGCCGTCGACTACAACGCCTACAATCTCGCGAGCCGCCGCCTCGTCGCGGGACCCGCTGAGGGCGACGCCCACGTCCGCCGGCGCGAGGGAGAACTCCGCTTTCTACCCGCCAAAGAGGCGCTTCGGACACGCCTTCCCGGCCAAGCTCTCGCTCGACGTCGACTCCGGCTTCCGCTCGCTCCTCCAGCACTCGCTGGGCGACGGCGGGGGCGGGGCGGCGCCGTACTGTAAGGAGCTCCTGCAGGAGGCGGCGCGCAAGCTCCGGGAAAGCTCCGGCCGGGACGCGCGGGCCGGCAAAACGGCCGACGGGCGCGCCGAGGACTTGCTGTCCGAGCCGGGAGGGGCCAAGATGGCCGCCGGCGAGTCCCTGTCCTTCTCGGTGGAGGCCATTTTGAACAGACCCGCCATGAGTCGAGCGTTTCATTGAAGCGGAAATGGCGTCGCGCCCCCAATTCGCAAGGGGGGCGGTCGGGAGCTTTCCAAGCTCCGATTCTGGCGCGTGAATGCGACGCGACGACCACGTAAGCAAAAAGAAAGATCTCGAAGCGAGGCCAAACGAGCTCGTCCTCCGTCGACTTTGAAGCGGGCAGTTTTTGGCCCCTGAGAAATCCGCAGGAGATTTTCTAACTTATTGCGATTTTGTGCGAGCGGCCATCTGACGAAGACGCTCCGGCGACGTCCTCCCTGATCCGATGCAATTTGTCAATCGCTCGGCAGGGCTTCCCTCCGTGTCAACGTCTCTGCAAAGAAGACTTTCTTTCCCGCGGTCGTGGCTCTGTCCGGCGTCTGCGGTCTCGCTTGCGCTCGTGCCCGTGAGATAACGCCACGGTCCAAAGTTTTGAAAGCGCTTCCTCATGTCAATAAACGTTTGCCTACAATGTGTCGCAGTTCATGCCCAAGCAAGTCTGACATTTGCGTTCAAAGCGGACGTTTTTTTGGTTCTGAAATACGAAAGGCCAATCCTTGAAAATGTAGCCCCAGTTCCGCCGAGGAGCCCGAAATTTGGTAGACGGCTCCATCGTGAGAAGCCATACTCCAACATGGCCTTTTTGGGTCCTTGCCAGCGTTGCTGCCAGGGTTCCTTCAAACTTGAACCAAATTTGAAGCAGACGCGCAAGCCAAGATGACGAGCAACGGTCTCCTTTTCGTTTTCGCTGCCTCGTCCACGTGGGCGAGCGTGCTGGTGAAGGTTGAGCAATGACTAGAAAAACAAAAAAAATAGTGCATGCCAGAGACATTTTAAAGTCAAATCTAGTGCCTGAGCAATTGGTCGTGATGTCGCGAGGCAACATTTTGGTTGCCACACGAAAACACATTCCAAGATGGGGGGGAAAAGGGCCATCAAAAGGAAAACGGAAGCAGGGCTCCCCAAACTTTTTTCCCATGAGGGCCAAATCACTTTTGCCTT
>NW_017805121.1:75150-76312 GCF_001891065.2 Hippocampus comes | reverse complement strand
GGGGGGGGGGTCAGTTTGGACCAAAAAGGGGGACGATGGCAAATGGAAAGATTGATTGTTTTGCCCCAAACCACACCTCACCAAATATGAGCCCTTTCTGCTAGTTTGACAGCAAAAGAAAAAACAACTAACACTATTTCAAAAACACACAAAACAAAAACACTCTTTATGAAATCAATAATCACCAATCCATTTTCTTTCCGCCATTATTTGACAGGGGTGTGTCCAGGATGGGTTTTTTGTGGGGGGGTTTTTTTTGAGGGAGGGAGAGCTTTCACACTGCACAAAAGCGTGACAGAACGTTACGTTCAATGCGCGGACAAGTTTCGATCATGTGGCCAGACTGAAAAAAAAAAAAAAAAAAAAAAAAAGGTGTGATATTGTTCAGATGGGGGCTGGGCAAAATGTAGTTTGGGGGCGACAAATACTCCAGGCCAATCTTCGGCCCGGAATTACGACATTTATCGTTTGAAGCGTTAAAGGCCACAGAATCGGGCCCTTGAACATTCTTTTTCCATGAGCGGAATCGGAATGCGTCAAGGGTGGCCATGGGGCTCGCTCAGGTCATCCGGGCCCCGACCGCGTCAAAGCACGACACGCCTCCGTCGCAGGGATGTCGGCAGGCTTTAAAAGCGAGCCGGCGTCGGTCGGTGGACGAAGGGCGCCGGGCGACCTCTCGCGTTGGCTCGCGGGTGGCAAGCAAAAGTGCGCCGATGGCTCCGTGTTGCCCGGGTTCCGTGGCAGCGGCTTGAATGAGCGCCGTTTCCGGCCCCGGCGAGGCGCCGACCTGGCCACCTCCTGTCCTGGCACGCGCGTGGCTAACTTGGGGCCAAGCCAAGACGCTTGAGCCCCATTTGGACGTCAAGCGCGTTTTCGCACGGGCGCTGTTGTGTAAACACGGCCCTGTCGCACAAGCTTTGTGTGCACTAAACGGCCGCAGATAACTATCTGCTGAAGTACTTGAGACCAGGTCGTCAGAGGGGGTGAGATTGGGCGCGTCAGCAAGGCGGGATCGCTGACTGAACGGCGCGTGCGTGCACACCTTTGGCTTCTCCACGGTTGCCGTTGTTCACACCGTCACTTTTTGTTTGTGTGCACACAGGCAGCGTTTGCCATTTCCAGACTTGAGTGACTTTCCTTCGTGCTGGGATGATGGGGGGGG
>NW_017805121.1:66980-74268 GCF_001891065.2 Hippocampus comes | reverse complement strand
GTGTGTGTGTGTGTGTGTGTGCGTGTGTGTGTGTGTGTGTGTGTGTGTGTGTGTGTGTGTGTGTGTGTGTGTGTGTCACCAAGTCAACCGAAAGTTGCATTTCAAAGTCAAACATGGTGCCGGCGTCTCTTGGCTAAATGGTCGCTAGCATTAGCGCAGCATTATTTACAATATGAGCGCACACACACACACACACACACACACACACACACACGCACGCACCAGGAAACGCGAGCTGGGAATTGCGGCTTTGGCGGCTCTCGTCTCGCAGAGAAAACATGGAGAAAGGTCACGGGCGCGCGCTCGTTGTCGCCGATGTCGCCGAGTCCTCAGCTGGCAACGAACGGTAGAAAATGAGTCCGGGCGGCTTCCGTGGAACGGGATCGCTCTGACGGCGACGGCGATTTCAGGGCGGGAGATAGGATCCGCATCGTGGCCGCTTGCTGTTCATTGCCTACGTCGGCATTCGGGCTGAGGCGAGCAAACGAAGGCGGCGCCGTGGCATTGCTCAAAGTCCACCGCCTCGAATTCTATTTGCTGTACGTTTACTCTGGCAGGAAACCGAAAGTGAGCGCGGCAATTAACAAACAACCAAAAAACCCTCGTATTTTTCTTTTTCTATCTGACGTTGGTGCCTGCAAGTCAAAGCGAAACCCAAAAACCCCCCAAAGATGGATGGCTCACATGCTCAAGAGTCACGTCCCCGCACTGTGTTGGTGTGTCCAACGGGAGAGGGGGAGCGCCGCCGCGGCCGTACCGGCGGCCATGAAAGAGAACCTCACGCTCCTGCAAACCACGTCGCGCTCCATTAGCTTCTGCCGTCATAACAGTGCGTGCGGCGTCTCACGATCACTGCCGAGGATCGTAGCCACCGGCCACGAGCGGGCCCGCCGCGACGACGGGACCCGCGGGAGGACATTTGGGGGGGGGGAAATTGGAAGTTGATAACGCATCAAACGTCCGTGTGGGGTTTCCTTGGTGCTGTCCTTGCACGTTTTGACCGTGCCCAACATGAAGCGATTGGTGAAAACCCAGGCAGGTGTTCGTTCGGTGAGAACCAGGACAAGGCGGAGCGGGAGGTCAACTGTTTATTTTGCCGCACTCGACGGCTTGTTTTCCGTCTCTGCGGGCACAAGTAGACGCCCACCGGTGGTGCCCTTTTGGCCTAAGGTGAGAAAAGCACCCTTTGCCCTTTGCCCGCGTTCATCGGGAGTGGAAAAAAAAAAAAAAAAAAAAAGAACACGCCCCCCCCGTGTCATCACTTCCCCCCAAAAGTGCGGGGACATCAGGCGGCCATTGGAGTTCCATCGTCACGACAACGGGCAAACGCAATGTTGACGAGTCAAGCGAGTCTCAATTTGGTTTTCTCTCACTGGGCTATTTTTATTTGGTGGCGTCCACCTGCCGTTTTCAAGCCCATTTGCTAGTCTAAAGCGGCATGTAAATGCTATGGAAAAAAGGCTTTGTGCTCCGCGGCGGCCCCCGAGGAAAAGCCGCCGTGTTATTCCTGCCCGGTTTGTTGTCTTTTGCCCACGATTCGGCGCTCTTTTTTTAGAGGGCGCCGGCTCGCAGCTGCCGCCGCCCGACCGCGGCCGCCGCCGCCGCGTGAGCCGTCATTTTCCTAAAGCGCCGATAAATGGCCGCCGCACCTGGCCCGCGCTCACTCGAGTCAACGGACGACGTGCCCGAGTTCAAAGTGGGGGGGGGCCCGCCTTTGCATAGGCCCGCGAGAGGCGACAAACGCGACGGCTAAATTTAGCTTCTTCTTTGGCTTTGAGCCGCCGTCCCCGGGCTCGGTTCCCTACTCCTTCGTGTCAAACCCCCGGAAACGGCAAAAAGGACTCCCGAGGCGGCTTCCGGCCACAAACGGCAGGCGGGCGCCATCGCTTTGCCGAGACTTTATTTTTTTTGCAGGTCTGCCGACGATGCGGACGGCGACCCGATTTCACGTGGCCAAGCGAAGCCCGCCTCGGGGGCCGAACCCCGAGAGACTCGCTTTGGCGCTGACCTCGAGACTCGGCGGTCGTGCCCCACCCGCATCCGGGGTCATCGCTCTCTCTCTCGTCGATGTACTTGCGACTCGGGTAGCCGTTGTCGAAAAAGACGTCCAATCAAACCCGGAGGAGGGGTCGCGCCATTTTGAAAGGAGCGCCGGAAATGTACCGACGTGGCCGCCGCGACCCCGGATGGCAGACGCCGGCTGCCCCTTTGGCCGCAACCATGGCTTCTCCGCGCGTTTTTGCGGCTGCAAACGGGCAAATTCCACATCGCCAACTTAAAGGGTCTGATTGAGTTGCCCCTTCCGTACGGAGTCTTCAAAGGTCACGATGGGAACGGCGGTCCCGCCCGGCCGGCCGGGCAGGCGCGGGACTTCCCAAGACCGGAAAGGCGGCAGACGGAGCCCCGCGGGTTTTAACCTTGCCGCTGCGTGAAAAACAAGCTGTTGCCACTGTGCAACTTTGCGCCTGTTGTGGCAACAAGGCCGGCGCTAATGCGCGTGTTGTGCCATCAACACGCCGCGTTTTAACTCGCTTGGCGCTCGGCCCGTTTGAAGTGTGCACGCGCAAGCTTCTCTCCACTTGAATCGCAAAAGACGACGCTCACGCCGCTCTGCGAGACGTTTGCTCACCATCTGGCCTGGCCGAAATGGCGACGACGAGTGCCGCGCGGCGACGCCAAAAAAACGATCGATCGATCCATCCGGCCATCGCGTGCGTCGCGCGGGCTGGCTTTTACTCGTCGGTGCCCGCGGGACAACACCTTTGTTTTGGATTGCCGTCGACAAAATGAGCCTGAAACGGCCGCGCCCAAATTCCGCCTCGCCGAGTCCGAGCGGCGTCGGGGGCCGAACCCGCAAAAAAAGTTGCGCTTTGTCTTTCGAGGCGCGAAGGGACATCAAGCCTCCGCCATGATGGGCCTCAAAAGGCAAAAGGCAGACTTTTTCCATTCCGCGCATGGCCTCCTGAGACTTTTGGGTGGCTCTGCTCGGCTTCTGGGACCCAATGTTCACGTCTGAGCACTTTGGACTGGATTGCACAACATTCGAAAGCGCACCCAAATTGCACATTTGCGGCCACGGCTTCTTGAGATTTTTTTTCTTTTTTTGTCGGTCTCCTCCAAGTGGACACGCCCCTGGAATATCACGCCGCAAAAGTCCAAATGGATTCGGGGGCCCGAATTTGCAAATATGAGCGAGCTCTTTCCGTTCAGACTGGAAAATGGCAACGGCAGATTTGCTCCGTCAATGTGGACGAAGCTTCTTGGGTCCGCGCCAGGGGTGACCAACCTTTTTTTTTTTTTTTGAGCCGAGATCGACTTTTCAAGCAACCGAACTCCCGCCATCGACACCAGAGAGAGAGAATAACACCAACAAGAATTCAAAAAAAGATGGATGGAAACATCCCTGATGGCAAACCGCAATTGCAGACTGCTGACCGCTATATTTTTTTTTTCATTTTTCATGGGGTGGCCCAGTATGGCATTTATTTGTCCGGCATGCGCCAGATGACAAATACGTGCAAAAAAAAAAGCAGCCTTTTCATGAATGTCACATGTTCAGAAAATATTGATTGAAAAATTGGAGTCGAATAGGACATTTGAATGTTCATATCTGACAACTATAAAAAAAATATCAAGAATAATTCAACGCCGTCTGGTCCTTTTTATGACCAAAACCAACGAGTTGACTCTTTTTGTTTCAACGGGGGGAATAAACATTTGACCGTTCTTGTTTGAGCCATCGAAATCCCATTTGTTGATTTTCAGATGGTGTGAATTATTGGACGTCTTTATATTTCCAGGTCAACTGAAAATGTCTTCTTGCATGGTTGAACATGGATGTAAGCGCGCAAAAGAATTTGGAGAACCTCCCTTTCCATGAAATCGTTTGGGGGGGAAAAAAGCAAAGAAAACAAACAAACAAGGACATGTCGTGAAACGCTCACCCGGAACGCAGCGTCGCTCTGATGATTTGCGCTAACATTCATGCGTTGCCCTGGCGACGGGGTGCATGATGGGAAAACCAGAAAACATGTGCGCTCTTTAAACCTGCCAGGGAAGAAGGAGAGGAAAAAAAAAAAAAAAAAAAAAGCCAAAACTTGACACGTGTAAAGCGGACGCATTGAAGAGAAGATTGAGCAAGGCGGGAATCGAGCGGGGAACCGCGGTCGGTCCGTCGCAAAGCGAAATAAAATACAAAAAGTCAAAGGAAATCGTAAAAGTCCCCATTTGAGAAAAAAAAAAAAAAAAAAAGCGCACATTCTTTTCACGTTAGCGCTTTTAATGGGCCGAACCGGAGCCCTTTTTACATCACGTCAGGATTGGTTGCGGTATGAGTCGCAGGCGGCCAAGAATAACGTCATAAACGAGGACGATGAGGCCAGACGCTTCCGACCCAAGCCGCGAGGAAAGCCGAGTGTGCGTGGCGCTAAAAAGGGCGCACGTGTTTCCCAGCGTTGAAGGTCGGGCTCCCGTCGCGCGGCGCCGCTGGATTTTTTTCTCCAATGAGGTTCGTTTCGATCCAATAACCGAACCGCTCGGAGGGGCCTTCCAATCGATCACGTGACGCGCGCACGCACCGCGTGTCGGAGAACGCACGCGCTCGGGCAGGCTGCCGACTTTATTTCTCGACTCCGCCGATGATTGCTTGTTCCGTCGCTCAAAGTGGCGCGGATCAAAAAGGAGGCGCAAACGCATTCGGCGGGTGCGCGGCAGAGTCGGTCCGGCCCCCTCAGGGACCAGAGTGATTTGAAACTCGGAAAAAAAGAAGCGAACGAGGTCCTCAGACTTGATGGCCCGCCGTCCGGGTGGTCTCGGGTGGTCCAAAACCTTTTGAAAGGATCATTGGTGAGGTTCTGACAAGCCCACCTTCGTCGCTTGATGACGCGTCACGCTGGAGCTCCGCGGTCCCCGTCGGAAAGTTGCGCCGATAAACGTTCGTTTGTTGTTGAGAGCGCCACCCGCAGGCGCCAAAAGGTGTGACGAGCTTGCGTCCGCTCCAGACCCTCGTGCGGGCTAGCGTTGGCAAACGTGAGCGTCCAAACAACTCCCGGCGGACAGCGAGCTAGCTCGCCTACAGACGGTAGCCGGCGCTACATTTTGCGACGTAGCCCGGCCACAAACCAGCCAGCGAGACGCATCGCTCGCCGGCATATTTGGAGGAGAGCCAGAGCGGATTGAAGCCACAGAAAGCCCTCGCTTTGTTTAGCGACGTAGCTAAGCTAGCCCTCAAGCGCGACCAAACGCAAAGCGTCTGACGTGTGCATGATGAACGTGGCCTCCATTTCTTTTATTGGGCAGTTAACGTTCCAGCCCTCACGTTGCCTGCTTCCGTTTTGGCGGCCATGTTGGCGAGGTCGACCCCTCCACCAAAGGCAACGCGCGGACATCGAAACGCGCTCATTTCGCAAGCGACTTTCATAAGGTTGGCTTTTGTTTTGGGTCAATGCCAAAGGGCGAGCCATCAGAATGGACCATTGGAGAAAAAAAGCCAAAGAACACAAAAGAAAATCTTTGTACCTGCGAAAAGTTGCCCCCCATTTCCCACGTCGCGCGATGGAGCGGCAGGCATCCTTTTCGTTTGCTTGCATCGGGCTGGTTTGGAATTTTTCATTCCAGTTTTGACTCGAATTTGTCATCGTGAATTTGCTTTGAATACGTTTTAGAGTGCCTCGATTGGCTTTTGTGAACGGTAAAGGGCGAAAACCAAGGCCATTTTCACTCGGCGGGTCGAGATTGTATTCGATTGCGTTCACGGCAAGGATTTTTTTTTTTCCATTCGGTTCATTTTGGTTGGTCGGTGGAGGCAAATGAAATGCGCCGATGACTTTGAGCCTCCGAGTGCAGCGTCGCTCTGACGCGCGGCCGACCCACATCCGGATTTCAAGAACAAATGATTTGATCCCGAGGCGAGACCGGCGAAGGCGTTGCGGCACTCTCGACGTCGCCTGTTGTGAAGATCTTGACCTCTGAAGGCGCTTTTGAGTCCAGGACGAGTAGCAATCGATCGGGGCCCTCGTGACCGTTCTCATCTGGTCGGTGTTGTGTTTTTATTGTTTTTTTGAAACAAAGAAAAAAAAAACTGGAAAAGCGAGGTGAAGGCAGAGGACGAGGCGGAGCGAAAAGACCTTTGGAAAAAGCGCGGTCGCACGCGCCCACATAAATGTCACGCAAGATTTAAGCAACGCGCCGTCCCAGGGCTGCAACCTTTTGGCCCGCCACTTTGCTTTTTCCCACCGTCCTCGGCCCGATGGCGCGCGCGCGTCTTTTCCATGCGCGGCGGCCTTTTCAACCGCTGCGCCGACGATGCTAATAAGTCATCTTGTCTCGCAGCTTACGTCTCCCGTCTGCAAGTCGTAAAGCTCAGAATGAACAATGTCCTGATCGAGACATTAAGCCCGGGTGAGCGCGTCGCGCGTGTGAGCTTCATCATCCTCATCGCGTGAAGTCACTTTCGGGCGAGAAGAAGAAGCAGAAGCAGAAGACCTTGGCAGCGGCTCGGACCTTGGAGCGAGGCCTGCACGGCAAAAACTGTTTTCCACGTATGGATTTGATTTTTTTATGGATTTTCTTCCTCATCATTCATGGTTTGCTCACATGCCATCTTTCGATCCGTTTTACTTTGCATAAAATGGAAAACACATTCAAACACGACAATCCACGTCTTGCGAGCATCTGCGATTGAACTGAAGCGCGTATAAATATCTCTATCTCTATATCTCTCAATGCGCGAGAGCGCGCCAAGTCAGACTCTGACATCATCACTCCCGTCAATCGGGAGCGCCGGTTGCACTGAAATTGACAAGAGGGAGGCAGAACCCCAACGCTAGCCCCACTCACAATAATCCCCATCGCGCATCAGACCGATAGGTCGCTTTGGTCCACTTGCGACGGGTTTTGCGTGCCGGCGCACCCCCCAAGCGGCGGCGGGGGATGCCCGGCTGTCCGAGCAAAAAAAACCCAAAATGCAAAGACTCTATTTGGAGCCGATGTATTTTGTGTCGCGCGGATATTTATGAGCTGCCTTTGGAGTCTTTTGCTCTTCTTTTACAACGCTGACACATGGCAATAAGATGTTGGCCCGTTTGAAGTCGCACATCTGCGCGCCAGCGGAAACGCGCAAAATCTCGCGTGCCTCTTTCATTGTTACATCGGAGGTATCGTGTGTGCGTGTGTGCGCGCGTGCGTGTGCGTGCGCGCGACCAGGCCGGCTGCTGCGAGCTTGTAAAAGAGTGGAAGATGGGGATTCCACATGCTTATCCAAGGAGATAATAAACAAAAGGGGGTGAGG
>NW_017805121.1:61035-66959 GCF_001891065.2 Hippocampus comes | reverse complement strand
GGTGGGGGGGGAGGGGCGTGGCCGGACACTTGAGGCCTCTCCGAGAACAAGATGAGCTCGGTAGATCACATGGTCCCAACTTGAAGAGATTCCCGCCCTGGCCGCCGCCCCGACGAGGAGGGCCGCACCCGCACTTGACTCGCAAGCTCAATGGCGCTCGTTTTCCACCATATGCGCGCGGGGACGGGCAAAAGGCCCGGCAGAAATCGGTCGGCAACAAAACAAACATCGGGGAAGAAGGGAAAGGAGCTGACCGAAAGCCGATGGTTGCGCGGGCTCAAAGTGGACGGGCAAAACGGCGACAAAGTAGCCTCAAAGTCCACTCGGGCTTTCTCTAATTAGGGTGCCGAGGTTTTAAAATAGGTGGATCCACTTGGGACCAGTGGATCGTGAGGGGTGTCTGGGGGGGGGGGGGGGGGGGGGGGGGGAGATTTGTGAGTCTGTGCGCATGTTATTCCGACTGTCTATTTGTCAAGCGCACACCGTCAGGTTCACATTCACCAAAACACGACTTGAAAAGGGCAAGCGGGCCACCCGGACCCGACGGCGGCGCGTGATCCGCACCGCCCCAAGTTGCTAGCGCTCGGCGCTCTGCCATGGCGGCTAGCGATCAGGACGGTCGCCGTCCATCTTTTTCAGAATCGATTGGGCGATCTGGAGCGCCGCAAAAGGCCACATGTGAGAACCTGCAAAAGTGCGACGAGGGTAGGCGTGCGTGCGTGCGTGCGGGCGGGCGCTCGTTTCCTTTCCGGCGACACCCAAACTGGTGCGGTGACTCGATTTTGCCGTTTTGTTCATGTTTGGGGCCGTTGTGGCTCTCGCCCATCGGGGCGTGCGCGCATTCGTATGCGTAAGGGCTCGATCGCGGAACGTCGGTCGCTTGAAAAGTCGATCTTTGGTCAAAGGAAGGCTAGGCACCTCTGCTTTCAGGTGCTTTCAAATCGGGTGTCAAACGGGGCTTCGCGTGTCTGAGGCACTTCAGGCATTCCAAATCGGGATTCAAAATCGGCTTTCAAGCTCACGTTTGCTTTGGTTGGTTCGTCATGATGATCCACAACGCTTCATTTTGGGCATTCTTAAGAGTCGCAGAAGGTCCCCAAAAAATGAGAGAAAAAGTTTGCGACAGGAAGACAAATAAAAGAAAGTCAAAGCGCATTTCATGTGGCAGCGACTTCCGTTGCCCTCTTTCCTCACTCGCTTTGAGCGGGCGATGCGGATTTTGCGCTCACCTGCGCGCAAAACGCCTTGCCCGGATTTGTTCCTGGAAATGCCGCGCGGCCTCCTCGGAGGCAAAAGTGTTTTTTGTTACAACTGCGACTTGTTGTGATAACACGGCGTTTAGCGCCGGGACCGAGCCCGTGACAGGACGCGACGGCCGCGCCTTCCCCTTCGGGGATGCCGGCGAGCGTCGCCGGCGGCTCCGCACCCTGCGACCCGAAACCCCCGGCGCGTCCACATATTACAAATATTGTCATCAGAATAATGTGTGTCGCCGCCGCGGGGATGCGGCAAGGGCAGAGCGCTACGGTTTTCCCTCCCCAAAAACAAACCAAATCAACAATTGTGGCATTGGAGGGTTTGAAGCCGCAGAACACATTTCACTGGGATGTCAAGGCGCCGCTACTCGGGGTTTAGAAAGAGAAATGGTCCACCGTTTAGGCCCTTGCGTTTGGTTCTGGCTGAAAAGGAGGCAGCTCGCGCCGTCCGTCCCCGACACTTCGGCTGCTCCAATTGTTTCCACCACAGCGGCGTTTGTCGCCCGACCGTATGCCGAAACCACGAGGGACGAGTCGTGTGTGCGGTACAAACACGTGCGCGCCACACCGCCGGCCTGACTTCAATTTTACCTTCCGGCCGGTTGGGACGGAAGCCGCGTTTCCGAGAAATCCCGCCGGCATATTTTCAACCGGAGGGAGCGGAAAGTGCCGTTGTGTAGGTGACTGTAAATTGTCCAAAGATGTAAATGTGACTCTGAATAGTTGTTTGTCTATTCGTGCCCTGCGATTGGCTGGCGACCAGTTGAGCCAGCCCCTCATAGTCGGCTGGGATATCTTCCAGCATAACCGCGACCTGAGTGAATCGCAAGTGGTTCAGAGAATGGATGTATGGATGAATGAATAGACTATGTTCCTAATGCATAATATGCTATTTTATAATTTTATTTAATATTGCACAATTACAAATCCTATTTGTAGTTTTCATTTTGAGCTTTTTCCCACTACAAGCTTCTGTTATCACGAAGAAGCATGATATTAATTTGGGTGTGGGAGCATGCCCCTTTAATTTTCTGCAAGTGAATTTGAATGTGCAAGGAGGCGGAGAAGAGAATATGAGATGCACACAACATTCAGACAATTTTTGTGGCTTTGACGGGGGGGGGGGGGGGGGGGGGGGGGGGGCAATTTGGGGCCGCATTTGGGCAGTCGGGCTGGACGTCTGCTTAAGAGATAGCGCGCCTGTTTGTTTGTTTTTCCTTTGCTATTGCGTACACAGCTTTGTGAGGTCAACGAGCGCGCGACACCTCGTGCGGCGAAACACCACCAAAGACAACAAGCACAACGCGTTTCTCTTGCGCATGCTCGCCCGCAACCAAGATGACACGCTTACCCCCCTGGCATTGTACACTCAAAAAAAAAAAAAACAAACAAACTTCTTTTCGGCTGTATTTTAGCACCATTTGATACCAAAAGTGACAGAATTAGGTGAGAATATATTTTAAACTTTCCAAAAAAATGCATGAATGATACATTTTACATCTGAGTAGAATTGCATGCTAAAACTGCTGGAATTACCAAGGGAACCCCCCCCCCCCACCCCAAACTTGGCATCAAAAGCGATGAAAACACGTTTGCCATCGCTGTGCGAATGACATCAAGCAAGAATTTACACCAAAAAAGGAAAAAAGGCGAGGCGTGAGAGCTGATGAAACCTCTTGCCCCCCCATGACCTTACGTTGTCACGGCGATGATCAAGGAAAGCGTTCACGTCCCCGAGCGCGGCGGAATGAAGTTATGCTTTGCGCGGGAAGGGGGCTAATTCCGCTAGCGCTGGCCAGCCAATTCCCATGAAACGGCCCCGATATTCCTTTCATTTCTTCTCCGCCCAGCAATTAGTTGCGGTGGGGGAGAGAGGTGGGGGCGGGGGCGACTATCAAAGGAGGTGCTCGTGGGGGGAGGGGACGGGCGGGGGCTTGGCCGCTCGCATGTGCACTGACGTCCACGGAGCAGAATGAAATATGAAATCTCCAATTTCTGGCTTGTAAAAGCGAATCTCGGGGAAGAGGAGCCCCTTCACACAGGTAACGCCAAACATTCTCCGCCCGCTCGCAGCCGCGCCGACTTTGTGGCCGCGCTTAAGTCTCGGACTTGATTTGAGAATGGCTCTTTCTGACTGGCGGCGCGGAGGCGTGTGGAGTCGGCGCGTTCTCCCCGCGCCGGCGCGGCTTTTCTCCGGGTACTCCGCTTTGCTCCCACACGTTCGAAAAGCGCGCACGGTCGGCTGACCGAATGCTCTAAATGGTACCTCGGAGTGATTGCGAGCGCGGTTGGCGGTTGGTCGGCGTGTGCCCGGCGATGGGCTGGCGACCGCTTCGCCGCCTGCTGCCCCAAGACGCGTGGCGGAGGCGACGGCGCACCCGCGACCCTCCTGAGGAGAAGCAGATCACATCAAGGATGGATGGACGCCGGATATATCTGCAGCTCTCTCTCTCTCTCTATACACACACACACAAATGCGCACGCACGGTGAGGCGCGCACCTGCTTTTGTCACAAACGTGTCTGTGCTTCTAGTTCAGTAAAGAGCAGGAGTACTTTTGCAACCCCCGCCGCTTCGCATTTGCATCTTGTTGTTTGTTTTTGGGCCGACGGGGGCGAGAAGAAAGCTGCCAAAGCAAAGGTTGCATCGGGCGGCGCAAGACACGTGCACGCGCGTCATTTACAACTTGCGTCGGCTGACATTTACGGCTTTGGACGAGCGAGGCCATTTCTCGGGCCTCGGCAGATGTTGGTCCTGCTCGGAACGGAGCCGCCGAATGTCAAGTAAGTTAGAAAAAAAAAAAAAGAGATTACATGTGCCTTGCGACTTTCTTCAGGGTTTCTAAAAATGGATAATGACGGTTGAATTTAGCGGGAGATGTAACAAAAGGTCAATGTCCAGAACCGCTTACGACGAATTGTCTCGGATGCATTCTAGGAAAAAAAAAAACGTTTACACTCTACTATTTCGTATTAAACTGAAGAAATCATGAAAATAACTGAAACAGAATGGAAACATTAGAAAATGGTGTTTTCATCCGAAAATGCGTGTTGTTTTGGGCTGGAACATTTCAGGGAGTTCACTCATGCTTTTATTTGGGTGTGTCATTTCAGATCTACTTGGACAAAAAAAGCTTTTTGAAGGTGTTGAATAGTTGTGGGTTTTTTTTGCAAATTGTACTTCGCTTTTCACCCATTCGCGATGACAGCCGCTTTTCTTCGGGGGTGGTCGCGAAGAAAAGCGGGTTGCCAACCCATCGCAGGGCACACATGGATAAGCAAACATTCACACTCACACCAAGGCGCAATTTCGGGTGTCCGGTCATCCCACCGTGCGTGTTTTTGGAATGCGGGAGGAAGCCAAAGTACCCGGAGAAAAGCCACGCAGGCACAGAGGGAAGCCCAAAGCCCAGAATCAAACCCATGACCTCTGCACGGGTGGGCGTGCCACCCACATTTTTTTTTTCGTCCCAAAAACATCCCAACTGACTTTTCTTTTCGAACAACTTTTTTTCAAACCTTTTTTAATTTTTTTTTTTTACACACAACCCAGATTGCCACCGTCCAACAAAAACAACGTGTCGTACCTCTCAATTGGGTGCATTTTTGTCTTTTTTTTTTTTGAACCCAACTCCGTCTTTTGGTCTGGCAAAATGCGCCGGCGCGCGTTTTCCCGGGGGCGGGTCGCAAGTGAGATGAAGCGGCAAGCGCGTTGCGCGAACGAGCGGCAAAAGGGCGTAAATGCGATACAGGTGCCGGCCGGCGCGCGGTGGTGGCAAATCAATCGTCCGCTGTCAGACGGAAGATTCCAGAGCGTGAAACGACACCTCCACTTGAGGGAAAACACTTGTGATGTCTCCCAGTTGTTGACCAGGCGCTGACCCTCTCGCGCTCACCTGCTGCTGGCACCGTAGCCAAGCCGGAAAATTGCCATGCGCGCCTTCGCTCTCTCCGCGTTTGGATGTCAAAGCTTGTGGGGGGACACGTCTTCATGTTGTGCACCGTGAGGCGGTCGCGCTCACCGGTGGGCCGCCGCAGCGCCCGGCCTCATTGTGAGGCTCGCTCTCCCGCGTCGAGGGCGCTCACGTCTTTGCGGGGGCACGCAAAACGCCGCGATCCCGCTCGGCAATTCATCGGGCAGTTTGACGCGAGTCGTCCCGCAATGTCGGCGCTTTTGCAGTCAGGGTGGGGCTGACCGCGAGGTAGGCGGCGCCTCCCGCTTGGAACGACAAGGCCTCCCGTGAACGATGACAAAAGAGGCACCGTCTCCGGTCGCTGTGACATGGTGGCGGCGAGGTGGCAAAATGCTACTTTTGCCGAAAGGGAGCCGGTCCGTCCACTACCATCGCAGGATGCGACGACGCGCCGAGCTCCGAACTTACGATAGATGACGAAAGATCAAAAGCGACGGCGATGGCCGGGTCGCTTTGTTCGTCGGCCACGCGGAGTTTGCTAAGCCGCGTGCACGCGACAATCGCGAGTCCGAAGGCCTGGCCCAGAGGAAAGAAGCGGGCCATGTGCAATTGGGCTTTTTGGGCTTCTCATCGAACTGAACGAAAAGAACTTGATTTGATCACCTTTACGGAGGCTTTTTTTTTTTGTTTTCTTTCAAATTCACGCTTTCTACTTTGAATGAACGTCGGTCCTTGACATGGAGGCTGTTGTTTTTC
>NW_017805121.1:49694-60815 GCF_001891065.2 Hippocampus comes | reverse complement strand
GTGGGACGGCTTTGTTTGGCCCAAAAGCCAAAAGCGTGTCGGAACAGGCAACGTCTCTCCCGTTTTTGCTTTGAACCTTCTCACACTGTCCCGCCGATGAGTCGGATTTCACGGCGCCTCATTCCTTCACTTTGACTTCCACGCAGATCCGCTTCTGCGCGTGTGCGCGCACGCACACGCTGCAGAAGAGTCGAAAATGGACTGAGCGGTTATTTGGATGAAGCAGATGACGCACCCGCGGTTGTCAACGTGCGTTTCAGTCATCGAATTGAAACGACTTTGGCCGATGTTTATGCAATAAGGCTTTTTCTTTGGAGCGCCGTTTGCCCTCAAACAAGAGGCGGCGGCGGCGGCGGAATGTTTGATGTTCATCGGCGCTCGCTTGCCAAATCAAGAGGCACGCCCAGGCGACCCGTTTCATAACACCACACCATCCCCAAGCTCCAAAACGACAACGAGAGCGGACGCGAGGCGTCCCGTCGAGGCGCATGTTGAACATGACCGACAATCATTTGGATGGAAATCACGGCAAAGAAACGGTGGCGACGGTTGATTTGAGATCCTTCCGGTCAAGTGATTCTCCAGACGTTGCGGTACCCGTCGGTGCGCGCTCGCTCGAGCGGGATGCAAAAGTCCAATTGAGTTTGGGGGCCGTGCCCTTCCTGCGCGGCTCGGCTCCGGGGACGCCGCTTTCCTCCCGCGTTCCCAAAACGTGCGCGGCAGGTGCACGGAAGGCTCCAAATTGTCCCGAGGAGCGACGGGTGAGCGCCAAGCGGCGGCTTGTCTCGGTGCGCCCCCTGTGACGGGCTGGCGACCGGGTGAGGGCGTCCCCCGCCGAGTGCCCAAACGCGCTCCCAAAAAAGCCCCCGACGCTCCCCAGGAGAAACGGATCCGAGAAAGGATGGACCGTTGAATTTTTCAGTTAGGTTTGCATTTCATTTGGAAAAAAAAAAAAAACATCGGCACAAGATGTTTTTTTTCCGCCGCGACTTAACGGGAAGCAGGTGGACATCCTTCAGGCCGTAAGAAAAAGAGCCTAACGAGGCCCCCGCGGCTTCCCCAGAAGTGCGCCCTCATTTCCCATCTGTAGCCGCATAGATCGGGGGTCGAGTCATTAGTTCGCGGGGAGGTCGCCCTGAAAATGCCCCCCCTGAGCAAATGTTCTGCTTGGCCTGTTTGGCAGAGCTCCGTGCCGTGCCCACCATTTCCTTTCACTAGTAACGACAAATCAAGACGGAGGATAGAGTTGCCACTAATGGCTTCACCTCTGCGGCTGGCTTGCTTGCCCCCCCCCCCCCCCCACCATGCCGAGCGCTTCGACGCGCGTAACCCGACACGTTGGCGTGAAAAAGGAAGTGATGACATCCTCCTAATAGAGACGTGCGGCGCGCAGTGTCGATGGGGACGCCGACGCCGCGGTTCCAGACGGTCGGCGATGACATCGCTCCTCCAAATCCAATCAAAGACTTTCCATCGCACTTTTCCACCTCGGACGCGCGGGGCACCAAAACGCTCGTTTTACGCTCGGTGCAGCCCTGCGGCAAAATGATTTCATCAATCATTTGCGCAACCGCGCCCCAAACGAGCGGCATCCGACCGGTCCGAATTTTTCAAATCGCGCACGTAACCTCCTCCTCCCCCCCCAGCCCGAAAAAAAAAACATGGCGGCCGACCAAGAGTTGCTTGATGTTTTCGACTTCCTGGTTCTTTGTTTTCCTTTATTTTCTGATACGTCCGTACGCAAAAAAAATCCCAAGTGTGTTCTACTTCTCTGAAGGTGTAGTCTTGTTTGTACGTCGTAGGCGCTGCCCCCTGGAGTACAGGGGAATATCTCTCGCTTGAAGACAGACATACGGCCGTACAGCACTGGAGGCGCAGCTCCTCTGTCGGCTTCTCAGAGCAGCGGTTATATTTTCTATTGTGTTTTTGGGGAAGCATCTATTTTGAACACACAAAGTAATGAAAGTACAGGACGTGAGAACTGAAAACAGAAAGACAAAAAAGAAAAAACCCCAGAGCAAAACATTGAAATGATCTATACAGGGGCTTGGGGGTTATCAATGACCTGCTTCCACGTGCAGATAGATCACTTACAAGTTTGAACAGGAGTAGGAGCAAGCAAAAGCTTATCTCTTTCGATTTTATTCGGAGGAAATCGAGAGTAATCGGGAATATTCAAACAACATTGATTTGATGCACAACGTTCCCACTGACAATGCGCCTCGTGCGGAAAGAGCAGAGTGGCGGCCGCTCGTCGTATTCATTGTCATTGTTGCGCTGACTCACTTGACTCCACAATGCAGATTTGTTGTTTTTCTTCCTCCGGAATGGCAAACTACTCCTATGGAATTTGTCATTTGCAATCTTATGGCCTTCGCTGGGCTTCCAACATCCAAATTGGCGTCTCGGCTGGAGCTACTTCCGAGCCCCGAGGCCTCCCTGGCCCATCCTCTTCCAAACTGGGGGTTTTTTTTTCTCTCTTTCCTTTTGTACGGACGCTCGGACATTGTTGAAATTCCCCATTTAGTCTGCTCCGTACGGCATTTCATGAAACGCGATTAGTCTTTGGGGATGACAAAGAAGATATCCCCGTATCAGGGTGTGTTCTGTCTGCGACAGCGGCAACGACGACAACAACAACAAAAAAAATCACTCATATGAAAGGAATAAAAAGATTCAAAAATATGAGACACGAGACGCCTAATTCACGGCACACATATTAGAAAAATACAAAACGCAACACAAACTATATCCATAAATCATTGGTTATGAAAAATTAAATTGGAGACACTATTTGAAAAAAATCAAATCGACAAAATAAATGCAGGAACCCCCTCAAAAAACTATTAAATTATTATTACTAAATTATTAAAAAAAAAACCCCACTCAAATTATCAGATGAAAAAAAAAACGATTATGAAAACATTGTAGGCTAAAAGAACAAATATGAGGAGAAAAACTGAAAAACGTGAGTTGAAAAATAAAAGCCATGAGCAAAGGAAAAAAAAAAAAAAGACACAATTGTGCGGGCGCCGCCCTATCTTCAGCAGCGGTGGAAAACCTGGACTGGTGTTTTGTTTCCCCCAAATGAGCGAACGGCAAATTGCAGCGAGAGCCGACGGTGAGACGTTTGCTTCCCGGCGCCGTTGCCGCACGCGCCGAGCCCGACGGGGTCGTCGTTTTTCGAGCCGAGCGGAGCCCGGCCCGGCAGGTCGACGCAGGCCCCGACGCCGGCGACTTGCATGCGGACGCGTGACCTCGCCCTGCAAGAAAAACAGCCGTTGCGATATCCACCCCCGCCCTCCTTTTTATTTTCTCTCGGCGTCACCGTTGCGGAAAAAGGCCCGGCCGGCCACATGCTTCTCTGACACGTTTCATGATCGCCCGCGCAAAAGCGAGAGCGAAAGACGCCCCGATCCCCGCCGCTCATTCGGCGGCGGGGGCGCTGAAACCGGAGCCCGCTTCTTGCTAAATGCCGCCATTAGTCACGGGCCGGGTTTTCGGGGATTAGCCGGTCCCTACGACACAGAAAAGCGGGGGCGGCGCTCGCTCGTCCGGCGCGGCGTGTTCCAGTAGTGTTTGTTTAGCCGCCATTTCTTTTAAGTGGTGTCACGCTTTTGAGAGGGGATCGTAAAATTCCGGGGCCCTTTGAGCTGGGCTCAGCGCCGCCCGCGGGGGCGAGCGGGACGGTCGCTTTCGGGGCACGGAATGCTTACTGGGTGCCCGGATCGACAGCGATGCGTCGGAGGCGTGTCGCTGGCGCGTCGCTGGCGAGCAAGTCAAAACACAGCCCGGCGCATCGGCCGACCCGTCAACTCGCTTCTCCTCCATGGCAGCTCCCTCCCGCGATTGAGCTTCCTACCCCGGCTTACGTCGGACGTCATTCCACTTGGACGCTGTCACTTTGAAAGAGGAGTGAAACAGGAAGCGTTCTCAGCCGAGGGGCGCTTTTGGTTTGTTTCCGCCTCCAGAAAGCTCCATTTTCGAATGTACCGCTTTCGGCATTATTCGTCATGTGTCCCGTGAAATGGCAACTTTGTCGGTTTGGAGGGAAAAAGCGCATTTGTTGACTGTCAACAGAGAGCGAAAGATGATTCCGCTCCAGGAAGTCGTTTTGGGCTCACCGTTGCTCTTGCTCTCTCAACACGTGTCAACACTGTCGCCTTCTTGCAAAAGTGACAAAAAGAAGTGCCGTTCATGTGATCGAGGCGCTAATTGAACAGGGCACATCGACGACAATGCTAATTGCGCCATCCGGTGGAACCTCGTGTTTGATGTCCATCGTGTCTTTTGGTCAGCGTTTTGGGGCGTTTGTTTGGCAGCAGCCCTTCCGCACACTCCCAACGCCATCGCGAGTCGACGTTGCCTCCGTTCGCTTGTAGCTTCGACCACCCAGCGCCGTCTTCTTCGCCATCACGCTTTGACCGGATTCATTCCGGTGCGAAAAATGCCCAAAGGGGGAGTTCGCCGACCCGGCCGTCTTTGCGGCCGCGCGCTCGTTTGTTTGCCAACTGGTGACGTCGCGTGACTTGGCGCGAGCCTTTCTTCGGGGCGAGCTGGTTCGCCGATGCGACCGACGAGCCTCTTGTGAAGGGGCTCCGTTTCTGCCGACTTTACCGAGCGAAAGCGATCCTTTATGCGACGTGCGTTCAAGATTGCGATCCTGCGAAAAAACATGGCCGGCCGTGCTTTCTGAGTCCCTCCGTTTTAAGTGCTTTGTCGCCCTCTCGTGGCCTCGATACCCAATCACAAACCTCTTTTTTTAATGAGAGATGCATGAAAACGGGGGGATTCCGAACCTGTCCTCATTTTTCTGGCTAGTGGGGGTGTCCAGCCGCAGTGCTGGAGGCCTTGAGGCCTCGGGGCGGACGTGCAAACTCCAAGCGGGAAGGCCGCGGCCCGCCATCAAATCAAGTGGCCCATTGAGAAATATGGAAAAAAAAAAGCCCAGAGGCAGATAAGGACAAAGGAGGTCATTCCTGAAGCCAGCTCCTCAACATTTGCGATATGGTGGCCACTGCCCCTCCCGTCCTTTGTGCAACCAGCGCGCAGACTTTCTGATTGAGTTGCGTCTTTGCCTGGAATGGGACCAAACCACATAAAACGCACAAGTGGCGAGTGGGGTTTTCATTTTTTTTTTTTTCTTCCCCTTTCGAAACCTGCGTGGGCTTCCACCATTTTGAAGGCGCATGTGTTTCGGGCTTGTCACAGTGGATACCTGCCCCCCGCGCACGGGCGCATCCGGCATCTGCGAGCCGTTAAGGACGCTTCATCTCGGACTCGTCCGCACAGGCGGGGTGGGGGGGAGCTAGCGCGGAGGGCTCCATCTGCAAGTCATATGGTCAGCGGTCGGCGCGTTCCCACACAAAACGTCAATTTGCGCCGCAGGGACGGCGTGCAAGAGGTGGCAAGTAACAAAAGCACAACTACCTTGTTACTGTTCTTCCACTCGGGACGGTTTGTCGGAGAGCTGTCAATTCGGGGGCTTCCTTTCTCAAATGAGGCTACTTCCTTTTTTTCCGGCTTCCACGGACAGCGACGCCGTTCAGCGTCAACGACGCGTTGCCTTCGCGTCCTCCCCGGTCGAATCAAAGGAGGCCGCGCCAACGGATGGTGCGAGCGCACCGTGAGAGCCACAATACAAAATGAAGACGAGTTGTCATGAAGAACTCCAACGGTGGGTTGTGCGCATCCTTTCACCGAACACCCAACACAAACCATTGCGTTTGGTAGCCATCGCAATCTCTGGTTTCTGAAAGCTTTCAGCCTTGCTCTTTGCCTCCGTTTAGACTAAATGTGCAGAAAACGCAGACTCAGAGCCAACGTTTCGGAACCTCGCGCTACTGTAGCATCGCTACGTATTTAGAAAGTGCACTCGCGCTTTCTCGTGGGCGAAACCCACACTGGTTTTCAAAAGAGCGAATCATAAAAGCCGCCAAATAAAGCCAAAGTCATTGAACACTCCGACACGAAATACGTCGCCTTCTCAAGCAGGCGCGAAAGATTCCTTCGGCGTTTGACTTCTCACCTTGAGTTTTGTCCATTTTTACCGTCGAGCGCGTTTCTTCCCCGCATCGGAGTCGGCGCGACCTCTGAGCAGTTATTTATGTCAGTGGTTCATGATTTAGGACGCGGTCCTTTCCTACACCCTTCAAAATAAAAGCGCCGGCAGTGTTACCCTAGTTGGGAGGTCAAACATATCAATAAAAAAAACTAAGGAACATAAAGGCGAACTGGAGGAAAGTTGAACTGCGGAGCATGAACGATGAGGGCCCAAAGAGGCAACGGACCCATGCGCATCTTGCGCCAGCAGAAAACGCCTTCAAAAATTCTCCGTCTGATCCGGGAGAGCACGGCAAAGGTGCATTCCGAATGGAAACGGGTTCAGAAGTGCCTTTAACTGCCGCAAAGCACAACCGCAAGCCACTCAACTCACTTCAACATAGTTTCTTTGCACCGAGATTGCGCCACAGCACTACTTATATATGATGCGAGGCTTTGGCCTGAGCACAAAAACCACAAATCAAGTTTTTCAGGAAAAGCCCCCCCCCCCCCCAAAAAAAAATGAGACTCCACAATCAACTCATCACGAATATGCGGCCAAGGATTTTCTTGTTATCGTAAGATAATGGGGCATTTTTTTGTTTCAAACAGTAGCAACAGCAGCATGAAAAAAAATCTCGTCTTTTCATTGTGTCACGTTGCCAAAATAGGCTCTGTATATACAATTCAAAGTCCAAATTCATTGTTATTTTTGTCCTCAAGTACATTTCAGAGGTTGACTTGAGTCAAGCAGTTTTTCTTTTGTTTTTTTTTTCTCTGTACCTGTGCTTCTCGGATGGCACGCCGAGGCGTGTTGCGACGAATCATCTGTTTCCACTCACCGACGTGCTTTGGGAGCTGCGGCTTGTGACGGATGCGAGCAGATGCGTCGCAGCCACGCTTCGGCGCATTAAGATCAATTGTCAGCTCAAACGCTTTTCCTGCTCTTTGACCCGACGGGGGAAAAAAAGCGGCGTCGGATGAAGATGTGAAAGCGGCCTTCCCTCAGCGTTCGCGCAATCGCGATGAAACGAATGAAAAGACTTGAGAAATCTCGAAGGAATATCAATATTCTTCCTTTTTCATTTGAAGTCTGGAGCAGACAATTGTTGAGCGGGATTTCAACCCGTCCGCCGTATTGCATGTGGCTTTACTACTTGAATAAATTCGGCAAATAATATCAGAAAACTGAGTTCGGATAACATCGTGCAATCAAAAGGGGATCCAGGTCGCGGTCATCCTCACGTCCGAAATGCTCTCGAGATTTAGAGCTCAAGCGCTTCATCCCTATTCAGGATGGACATGAAGTGGAATGTCATGAAAGGGCGAGGGCCTGAATTTGGGCCTTTGTGACCGAGGCGGGCTTTTGAACAGGTTTGGGATTGAAATCAAGTGGCACGCCACCGACTCGTCCGCCGGAGCCTTTTTCAAGGTGACCGCCGCGCCGCAACCGCTCGGCCTTTCACTGCCAAATGACTGCGGCCGAGCCTTTTCCTGGCTCGCTGAGGCCGAACGGCGCGGCGGGCCGCGAGGTCACTCGGCTCGCTTGATTTGGCTCGCATTTACATCCGCTTCCTGTGTGGAGGGGCCCGTAAGAAAAGGCCAGTCGGGGAAGTCAAGATCAAAGATCAAATTGCTTTTGTGAACTGAGCCCGGATATTCAAATGAAGGCCTGTGTCAGGACGGGGCACTTTGAATGCGCCGGTGGGCAAACCGGGGATCGCGAGCCTGCTCGCGGCCAGCGGCTTTTCAGAAGCGCCATTTTATCTTTCCTGTCCATCATGGATAAGAGCTGTCCGTTGAGGCTGACTGATTTCCATAAATGCAAGTGCTATTTTTAATATGCCAAAGGTGCTCTTCCTGTCTATATATATATATATATTTCATCAAAAACAAGCAGTAAAATCATCTGGACAATATCAGATTTATTGGAGATTAATATTTTAGGCTTATCGGTTAGGTGAATGCTAAAATAAAGGCAAATGAACTATGAATTCAGTTTACAGTTGTTAATTCACTCAACACTTGACTTGCAAAATTCGACCAAACAAGTGTGGCGTAAACATATCCCAGTCCTGTTAGTCATAAATCAGATTACAACAATAAAGCAAACAAATCAGCGGATATATCAACTTTTCAGCTTTCATGAAACAATGATATGTAAAACAAGTGTGTGTGTGTGTGTGTGTGTGTGTGTGTGTGTGTGTGTGTGCGCGCGCGCGCGTTTAAAATATATAGAGATACTTGTGTGTGTGTGTGTGTGTGTGTGTGTGTGTGTGTGTGTGTGTGTGTGTGTGGGAGAGAGAGAAAAAATCAGCGACTTCATTTGAGGAGCATTTAAGTTGCAAATCCAACACACTGATGCCACAGTACACTCAGTGATGACATTTTATGAAACCATCTTAATTCTTCACTTTCTATTTAAATGGCATTTTATTTCAAATGATTGTTATTTATTTTAGAAAGGGTGGTGGGGAAAATTGCCATAAAAGGCCAACCGTGTGGTGGGAACGATTTGGTGGTGCTGCCACCTTGTGGTCAATATAAGCACTTCAACAAAAGGGAGCCCCAACAACGCCGTGCTCCTCACTTTTCGATAGCTTGTTAAAATAATTCACTCCTTTTTACGTCGAAAAACATTTTGTGCACAAACTGGTCATGGACACTCTCCACTTAAACGCCCCCCGCCCCTCAGTCCGTCACAAAGTTCTAGCATTAGAGTAAGTGTACAGTACAGTCCAAAACACACCCGGGGAAGAAAACAGGATGATCGACAAGGATTTGTAACCAATAGGCAAGAGCGGCAAGGGAGAAAGGCGGGACATCCTGTGGATCTGGCCAACGGGTGAAGCCGCCATCCAGCTCAACTTTAAATATGTCAGCAAAATAGCACGGAGGGGGAGTGAACTTGACGACTGCAGTCATATTTTAGAGAAACATTACATTATTTTCATCTGCTGCCGTGTGCCACTTTCGCTTCGGCCGAGAGGTAAATAATCCCCGCCTGGGGGTGGCGGGGGCCTTGTCACCGTGTGCGGCGTGTTTCTTAACCTTCCTTGTCCTGTTAGTAGCTGTCAAAACTTTTCTGACGCTGGACCGTTCGCTTTGCAAAAGGCAGAGGGGGAGAGAGAGTCCACACCACAGAACCAGAACCAGCTAGCACGTTAGCCACCTAGCTTAGCGTTAGCTTAGCTGCGCGAACGGCGGGTGGAAGGAGGTGTGTGTCAGGCAGAAAAGAACCCAAAAGACCGCACTCGTGGACAGGCGCAAACATCTTCGACATAAGAGCCGCGGTTAAGCCGTGCGTAGTTACCTGGAGCTCCGCTCTCTGTCCTGACTTTGATTCCTCAAGTGACGTTCCGCCATGATGGCCACTGTTTTTTTTGCCCATTTTTTAGGAGGGGGGGGAAGCCATGATCCAATCAAGAGTCCGCTGCAAGTGTTCCACCTTGTTATGAACGGCCCCGGGAGCAAAAAGCTAACGTTGCTTGCGTTCAACCAGACATGTTATTATTTGGTACGCGACATAACCTTGTGGTTAACGCTGGGGTAGAGAGCGTTTTATTAAAATAAATGAAAAACGTCGCCACTTGCTGGAATGTGAGTTCGTGCCGTTTGTAGCGGAATAGAAAATGCCGTCGTCATAACACGTCGGTACGTGAGAAAAAAAAAAACTCAAGACGCGATGTCACTGAAAAGAGTTTGGCGAAAAGAAGGAAACGGTGTTTACATTTGGTCAAAAACATCAGAATGTTTTTCAGAAAAGGAATGAAGCTGAGATCTTGAGGCCTCAGTTTCCTTAAAAGCATGGATCAAATTATGAAGGAGAGACCACATGAAAGTGGACGTTTTCACAGGATGAATAGTCAGAATTAAAGTAGTAGTCAATGGTTGGATAGCCCAAACTCCAACTGTTCCATGATTTGCAAGTTAGGGGGGGGGGGCTTATAATTCTTACAATGGAGGGCGAGCATTTCAATTGACCAAGAATCACGGACTCACTCGTGATTCACAATGGGGGGTTGACATGCGCGTTTTTCATTGATCCAAAACGGAGAGCTCAGCTTTGTTGGCCTCCGAATTGAGAGCTGGGATATATTGGAACTGACTGAAAACGTGGGACTAATGTGTTTCATTTGACAGAAAATGAATGTTTCGCCCCCGTTTTAAATACCCAATTGGTGTTGAAGTGTGTTTTCAATGGCATCAAATGGAAGGCTTTCGGGGATTTTAAGTTCCCCTCAATAGAGGGCTCACCTGTGTTTTAATTGTCTCAAAATTGAGACAATTGAGATTTATTTGATCATCGTTGCAAAGTACGACTGTCATGTGTTCGTTTTATTTTTTAGCATTGAGACGTTTTAAGGTGGTAAACTTTGATTCAAATCCTAATTTATGACAAACCAGTTGGTCAATTGATGCTTAGTGGCACTGACGGCGATTTTCTTCCTTGAAGGCGGTCTGCTTCCCATCTGGCGTCGCAGTCCATGTCCACCCATTCAGACCCGTCAGGTGGTATGTCCCATGCCGGCCCTTCCCCGGGTGCGGGCCTTTCACCCGGCCCCATCCTGGGCCCCAGCCCCGGACCGGACCCTTCGCCTGGCTCCGTTCACAGCATGATGGGACCCAGCCCCGGGCCCGGAACGCCCAACGCGGCCCACGGCATGCAGGGACAGGTGCAGAGTGACTTCTCGCAAGACATGATGTATTCTATGCACAAGGTAAAACGCGGCGCAATTCATTCCATTCATGCTGCGTATTCATGAAATGAAATGCCAGCTTTCGAGGTTCTGCTGTATTATTTGTCCACACTAAAATTGTCGTCTTAAATCAATGTCATTGCTCTTAATTTTTCAGCCCTTGGAGGGAATGAACGACAAGGCCATGGCGGACGCTTTGCACTTTGGTCACATGAAAGGCGTGGGCATGAGATCTCTCCACAGTGGCATGGGCCCCCCGCAGAGCCCAATGGACCAGCATAGCCAGGGTACATTTCAACCTTGTTTGAATTTTATTTTCACCATATTTCCTCAGATGTTGGCAGAGGGACTTTTTTTTTTTTTTTAATCTGAAAATCCC
>NW_017805121.1:46719-48457 GCF_001891065.2 Hippocampus comes | reverse complement strand
ATTTCAATTGACCAAGAATCACGGACTCACTCGTGATTCACAATGGGGGGTTGACATGCGCGTTTTTCATTGATCCAAAACGGAGAGCTCAGCTTTGTTGGCCTCCGAATTGAGAGCTGGGATATATTGACTGAAAACGTGGGACTAATGTGTTTCATTTGACAGAAAATGAATGTTTCGCCCCCGTTTTAAATACCCAATTGGTGTTGAAGTGTGTTTTCAATGGCATCAAATGGAAGGCTTTCGGGGATTTTAAGTTCCCCTCAATAGAGGGCTCACCTGTGTTTTAATTGTCTCAAAATTGAGACAATTGAGATTTATTTGATCATCGTTGCAAAGTACGACTGTCATGTGTTCGTTTTATTTTTTAGCATTGAGACGTTTTAAGGTGGTAAACTTTGATTCAAATCCTAATTTATGACAAACCAGTTGGTCAATTGATGCTTAGTGGCACTGACGGCGATTTTCTTCCTTGAAGGCGGTCTGCTTCCCATCTGGCGTCGCAGTCCATGTCCACCCATTCAGACCCGTCAGGTGGTATGTCCCATGCCGGCCCTTCCCCGGGTGCGGGCCTTTCACCCGGCCCCATCCTGGGCCCCAGCCCCGGACCGGACCCTTCGCCTGGCTCCGTTCACAGCATGATGGGACCCAGCCCCGGGCCCGGAACGCCCAACGCGGCCCACGGCATGCAGGGACAGGTGCAGAGTGACTTCTCGCAAGACATGATGTATTCTATGCACAAGGTAAAACGCGGCGCAATTCATTCCATTCATGCTGCGTATTCATGAAATGAAATGCCAGCTTTCGAGGTTCTGCTGTATTATTTGTCCACACTAAAATTGTCGTCTTAAATCAATGTCATTGCTCTTAATTTTTCAGCCCTTGGAGGGAATGAACGACAAGGCCATGGCGGACGCTTTGCACTTTGGTCACATGAAAGGCGTGGGCATGAGATCTCTCCACAGTGGCATGGGCCCCCCGCAGAGCCCAATGGACCAGCATAGCCAGGGTACATTTCAACCTTGTTTGAATTTATTTTCACCATATTTCCTCAAATGTTGGCAGAGGGACTTTTTTTTTTTTTTAATCTGAAAATCCCAGTGATTTCTGTGGAGGTGTGTTATGTTGCATGATCGTCGATGCTTTATGTTGTGTTCTATGAAGCACTTTTTTACAGCTGCAGCTGTTGTGAAAGCGCTAATCAATGATATCAATGCATTGTATTGTTTTGTTTTGTTTTTCAAGGTGACAAATGGTCTATTAAAGTCTGGGCCCCTATTTGAGGTTTTATGGCTATGACTTCATATTTAGTCTACAAGCTGTGAGTGCCCTGAAAAGCACTCACAATCTGCCTCTGGCCTTGCACCTTCATTTCTACTTTAGGCTACATGTCTCCACATCCTTCACCGATGGGCGTGCACGAGCACACGTCCAGCCCCATGTCCGGGGGCGGAGGACCCACGCCGCCCCACATGCCCCCATCCCAGCCGGGCCCCATGATGCCCATGGACCCGCAAGGAGGAGGAGGAGGTGGCGGCGGCAGCGGCGTCATACCCAACATGTCCGGCATGGGCCAGCAGGGCCGGGGCCCGTCGGCATTCAGTCAGGCCCAACTGCAGCAGCTCCGCGCACAGATCTTGGCCTACAAGGTCTTGGGCCGCGGGCAGCCGCTGCCCGAGAACCTCCAACTGGCCGTGCAGGGCAAGAGGAGTCTACCCACAATGCAGCAGCAGCAGCA
>NW_017805121.1:44990-45948 GCF_001891065.2 Hippocampus comes | reverse complement strand
TTTTATCTCCGACTGAATTGGAGAGCACACTTTTTGATGTAAATCTGATTTATTTTGAGCCGCCAGTGTGGAACACAAATCATATCATTTCCTACTTAAGAGCTGTTAAATTGTATTTGGCATAATCCGTCAAACTTTTGCCTCATAAAGTGGATACTTAGAAAATAAAGTAAAGCTAAAAAAAAGTCTTAGCTTTTGCTTGTCAGTCCCCAGATATGATCAATATTGGTGCATTGGGACGCAATAACACACTTTATGGCACATGGTGGCTTGCTAAGGTCTAGCTAGTGGCTAGCACAAGAAGCTAATATAATGTCAGGTATGTATTTTTGTATTTCCAAGGATCCCAAGGTGCTTGAAAAGCTCAAGCCAAAAAGTCTTACCTCCTTCGGTGCACACATATGCTGAATAGTAGTGTGCTAGAAAATACGTAAATAAATCAACACTCCTTCAACGCTCGTGTCAGATCTCTGAGCATCCAGATTATAGAAATTAGGTTCAAGATTTCTTTTTTCCAAACAATGGTTTTGCCTTCGCGACAGCCGAAACTGTCAGCTGGGTAAGAGTTTTTCTCTTTACCCCCCCCCCCCCAAAAAAAAATGGGGGGCGGGCATGTGTGCGTGTATGTGTATATATTTATGTATGTATATATGTGTCTGTGTGTGTCCCCCTCCCCTCAGCTGAGGCAGGATGTAGTGGCGTGCATGCGCCGGGACACCACCCTGGAAACGGCCCTCAATTCCAAGGCGTACCGCCGCAGCAAGCGGCAGACACTGCGGGAGGCACGCATGACCGAGAAGCTGGAGAAGCAGCAGAAGTTGGAGCAAGAGAAGAAGCGTCGGCAGAAGCACCAGGTTGGGAAAAGAGAAAACAAATATGGCAAAATCATCACACGAGCCGCACGCGGAAAATATGGCTTTCTGTTCATTTTTTCCTCCCCCTCCCCCTCCCCGGGCAC
>NW_017805121.1:43114-43607 GCF_001891065.2 Hippocampus comes | reverse complement strand
TTATCTCCGACTGAATTGGAGAGCACACTTTTTGATGTAAATCTGATTTATTTTGAGCCGCCAGTGTGGAACACAAATCATATCATTTCCTACTTAAGAGCTGTTAAATTGTATTTGGCATAATCCGTCAAACTTTTGCCTCATAAAGTGGATACTTAGAAAATAAAGTAAAGCTAAAAAAAAGTCTTACCTTTTGCTTGTCAGTCCCCAGATATGATCAATATTGGTGCATTGGGACGCAATAACACACTTTATGGCACATGGTGGCTTGCTAAGGTCTAGCTAGTGGCTAGCACAAGAAGCTAATATAATGTCAGGTATGTATTTTTGTATTTCCAAGGATCCCAAGGTGCTTGAAAAGCTCAAGCCAAAAAGTCTTACCTCCTTCAGTGCACACATCTGCTGAATAGTAGTGCGCTAGAAAATACGTAAATAAATCAAAATTCCTTCAACGCTAGTGTCAGATCTCTGAACATCCCGATTATAGAAATTA
>NW_017805121.1:21298-43019 GCF_001891065.2 Hippocampus comes | reverse complement strand
CCCCCCAAAAAAAAATGGGGGGCGGGCATGTGTGCGTGTATGTGTATATATTTATGTATGTATATATGTGTCTGTGTGTGTCCCCCTCCCCTCAGCTGAGGCAGGATGTAGTGGCGTGCATGCGCCGGGACACCACCCTGGAAACGGCCCTCAATTCCAAGGCGTACCGCCGCAGCAAGCGACAGACACTGCGGGAGGCACGCATGACCGAGAAGCTGGAGAAGCAGCAGAAGTTGGAGCAAGAGAAGAAGCGTCGGCAGAAGCACCAGGTTGGGAAAAGAGAAAACAAATATGGCAAAATCATCACACGAGCCGCACGCGGAAAATATGGCTTGCTGATCATTTTTCCCTCCGCCTCTCTCTCCAGGAGTACCTCAACAGTATTCTCCAGCATGCCAAAGACTTCAAGGAGTACCACCGCTCCATGTCTGGGAAAATGCAGAAGCTCACCCGAGCCATTGCCACCTGGCACACCAACACGGAGCGGGAGCAGAAGAAAGAGACTGAGAGGATTGAGAAGGAGAGAATGAGGAGACTTATGGTAACAACCTCAATTCACTGGAATATGTTGGTGTTGTCCTCAACAGGTCGACACATTAATTGGTTTTTGTTTTTACTCGTAGCACAGTGGGCCCCTAACCTGAATGTTTTGGGGCGCAAGTAGAAAATTGAAGGGTTCAAATCGACATGGTTCTTTCCGCTGCGTTGTACAGAAAGCGTGTCCGTAGATCTTTTCTTTGTTTCCGACTACCGAGCCCCTTTGTTGACACTGCCGCCGTGGTACATCCACGGAAAGCGCGTCCATGTGTGAGAGACCATTGACCGTGGACGTTTTGTGTTGTGTTGTGCGGGTGTGTGCGCGTGACCTGCGTGGCGGCCAGGTAGTGGGCGTGACCAAACCAGAATAGGTTGCAGCAGCATTGCTGATATTTTTTGACAGACAGACGACATGCACCATAGGAGGGTGTGTCATGCATTTTGCACCACACGCCGACAATTTTGTCCACTCTCGTCAACAAAAACTCACAGACCTCACGTCATATTTTAGTCATCAAAGAGCCCCGTTTAGCTCGCTCATCATCATCTCGTCATCGTCATGAAAAATAAAAGGGGCGTTAACGAAATCATTTCGTCATCGTCATTGACGAAAACAACACTGATTCTGAGGAGGCCCGGTCACCGCCTCTGGAGGACTGCTTACGGAAACATCCAAAACGCTGACAATACAGGGCAACTTTCATTTGGTCAAGAAATAAGATCGCAAGCATCTCCCGCAGCAATTGACAACAGCACACCTTCCTTCCATATGCCAGGCGGAGGATGAGGAGGGCTATCGAAAACTGATCGACCAGAAGAAGGACAAGCGCTTGGCTTACCTGCTGCAGCAGACGGACGAGTACGTGGCCAACCTCACCACCTTGGTGTACGAGCACAAAGCCGCGCAGGCGGCAAAGGAGAAGAAGCGACGCAAGAAGAAGAAGAAGGCAGTACGTAACGATGATGGACTTGAAAAAGACCGCGGAGACCCCCAATGTGTAATGACTTGAATGTACTCCCATGTCTAGAGAGTTGACGGAGAGGCCGGCGAAGGCACCAGCGCCATCGGACCTGATGGAGAGGTACAACGGCGGCGGTCGTCGTTTTCCTGTCAAACACGACGTTATCTGTTCAACTTGCCTCCGTGCCCCTCGCCTGCTTCAAACGCAACTACTCCCTCCACTTGCAAAATCAACTGTTTTATTAGCAAAACTGCTTTAACCCCCGCAGACCACCCCCATTTTTTTTAATCATCGCTTTCCTGTTTGAGAGCGTTGTGTTAGCTGTTTATCCAGAACACGCTTGCCTACCTCATGCATGCCCGCACTCACGTAGCTGCTCTTAAAAAAAAAAAAACAACAACAAAAAAACCCCACTTTGACCGCTTAAACAGCTTCAAGGCCAAAATTTCCCGCTGCTTTCTTGTACATGATCTGTTTTCCCTGTGCTATCTTTCCCTGCCTCATGCAAGCCAACTCGCAAAGCTCCTTAAATTCCTTATCTGGGGTTTTCCTGGGCCATTTCACTAAGCTGCTCTTTTTTCTTGAATGGGTCTGTTTATCTTACTCTTAGTCTGCTGAGACCCAGCAGCAAATAACACCTTTCGGACGAGGATTTATTATTTGTGGTCAGTATAAACGGACAGTCAGCGAGGCGAGGATGAAGAAATTACTTTATTTCAAATGGTAGACCAGATAAAAGCGTTGGCCGTTGTGCAGGAATATAATTATTGTCATTGTACAGGGAGCCTTTTTTTATTTGTTTGTTTGTTTATCAACCGCCCGCCTCCCTCAATGGCTAATCTGTTTTTAGTGCGGGTAGCCGTGAAAGCGGCAAATCGGTCGATGGTTGCTAATGCACGGTTCATCGCTCGCCAACCAGCAGGACACAGGCGAGGTGTCGTTTGAGGTCGCTCTGAAAACAATATGCCATCATTGACATCTCCTGGTGTGTTCGCAGCCAATGGACGAGAGCAGCCAGATGAGCGAGCTGCCCGTCAAGGTCATCCAGACGGAGACGGGCAAAGTTTTGCAGGGTACTGAGGCGCCCAAATCCAGCCAGCTGGAGGCCTGGCTCGAGATGAACCCCGGGTGAGGAGACTCGTTCTTTTGGCTCTAGTTTCTGGGTCTCCCTGCTCAATAATAGACGTGTTGATTCAAGCGTCGGCTTTTTGTCCTTACCACAGGTACGAGGTTGCGCCGAGGTCAGACAGCGAGGAGAGCGGCTCCGAGTTTGAGGAGGAGGTCAGTGAGTCATAAGTGTCTTTTTTTTTTCCCGCTTACACTCACTCACGGAGGGCAGCACGACTGCATTGTTTTCCAACCTTTGGGTCAAGACACAGAAAACTCTCATGGCACACCATCAAACAAAAAGCCAAATGGACACTCCTCACAATCAAGTCAAGTCAGCGTTATTGGCAATACAACGCCAATCCACCAGGGGGCAGTAGTCTTGCACATTTCAGATATGCTCTCTCTCCATGCCATGCTCCACATCACAACTACAGTACCACTTGTAATACTTACACACGCCTTGATCCTCAAAGTGTATTTTATGTCACAAGGAGGAGGAAGAGGCGGCCAAGGGTGAAAATGACAAGACCATAGAAGATCCCGCTGGAGAGGCCAAGCACATTATCGAGTATTGTACTTCTTATCTTCATTTTTTTAACAAGCAGCATATAGCAATGGAATGAGGATGTGAGTCTGATGTTGACACACACACACACACACACACACACACACACACACACACACGTTCAGGTCAGCCAAGCAGGACGTGGACGACGAGTACAGCGTGCCCACTGACGAGACCAGCCTGCAGTCCTACTACGGCGTGGCCCACGCCGTCATCGAGAGGGTGGAGAAGCAGTCGTCTCTTCTGATTAACGGCTCGTTGAAACACTACCAGGTAAATGCGTGCGGTGCGCACTGCTAATGTTTCTCTGGGAGCCCATAACCAAAAACCGAACTCCCTCCGCCCCAAAGATGGAGAGCAATTTAGCCGAGACCAAACTCGGGGGGGCTCTCAAACTCACAGACCTGCAGTTTGAGAGCGGCCACTCAGAGACAATGAGGAGAGAGTGAGGGACGCTAGACGGCGAGGTGGCACGGGGGTCTTAATTCCGATCATCAAAAGGGCACGGCGCAATGTCAGCTCACAGCGAGCATGCCAACGCCGCTCCGCGTCTGACAGCTAACATCATTGCAGAAAAAGAATGAATTAAACACAACGGCAATGATCCCGTTGGAACATTTGGTGCATTTCAGACTACTCATTCAAGTACCGCGAGGTTGAAAAATCGTACACCCCCGAGGAGCGCCCTCCCAGCCGTATCTGAGTAGTCTTCTCACTGGCCACAAATCAAAATAGACTCTCAAAACGATGACTAGGTGTCCCATCAAAGGTGCTGAAAAGACTTGCTAACTAAATATTTAAAAGCCCTCTGGGGTCTACCTCCCATTGTTGCCCGCCTCGCTTTCCTTTTAAGCACTTTAGCTCTGTGATTGCAAACGTAATCAAAACTCGCCAAGCGCGTGTATTTTGATCTGATTTTGTTCTTTCCCAACTTCAGGTTTTGAGCGATAGAAGTAATAGACGCCGTTTATATCAAATTGTAGCATTTAGCTCTATTGTGGCCACTTTTGGCCAATTGCACCTGGTGGGGGCGGGGGTGAATTCCTTGTTATTTCCTGGATTGACTCCGTTTGAGGAAAATTGGTTTCATTCTCGACTTCAAGACCGGATGACATCATTTGTTAATCTTGGACAAAGGAGCAATTTCATGCTCATATTCTCAGTTACCAAAAGAGAAGTTGCACAACTCCACTGGAGCAAATGAGTGACACAATTTAGATTTGAAGGAAAGTCCCCGTAAAGCAAAACCAACTCCAAATGTCTTCCAAATTTGACTCATGAGTGTCAAGTGCCAGAGCGTGGCTTAGAACCCTGCCAAATTTGAATGATATTACACTACTACAACAACAAAAATTGCCAAGCATATAAAACGAGGCTTCAAATTTGTGACAAATCAAGCCCTTGTCTCGGCTCTCAAACGCCGTTGGTGTGTCCGCGGCATGCACTGAATAAGGTGAGATGCACTGTCCTCTCTTAAGACCTTGTAGTTCGAGTCTTGTTAGCCATTTGGAAGGCTTTGACAGTCGCCCTGCATATCCTCTGAGCCTCACATGTGTTTCCTGCAAATGGTCTTTTTGTTGTCGATGTCTTTTCTCCAGCTGTCATATGCTAAGCAGCTTTATTTTTTCAGTCTGCATGACTTAGTCATCTGGGAAGAGAGCGGATTAGCCCTAATTTGTTATTCCGATGGCCACGCCTCCACTATGCTATTTTTCCTCTTTTGGATACCCCCCCGGCTATTATCGCTTTCATGTTCCAACACACTTTTTATTGTCGTGCGTATCCTAGGGAGTGTTAAAAGGTACATGACAATGCTCTCGCTTCTTTCCTGTGCCCTGTGCAGATTCAAGGCCTGGAGTGGATGGTGTCGCTGTACAACAACAACTTAAACGGCATCTTGGCTGACGAGATGGGCCTGGGCAAGACCATCCAAACCATCGCCCTCATCACGTACCTGATGGAGCACAAGAGGCTCAACGGGCCCTATCTCATCATCGTGCCGCTCTCGTCAGTACTCGCCCGCCCACTGAAGGCTTTTCTCGAGTGACCCGATGCGTAGGGCCTTTCTCACACTTGGTAGTACAGCACTGGGTCGAGGGGGCTACTTGGGGTTCGGCGAAGTAAAGCAGGAGATTGTAGCTTGCAAAAGGAGTCGGGCTCTCTTCTTCGCACTACCAATCCAGGCTTGATGCCATAACATTGCTTTGGCTGCCTAATTTGAAATCCTAATCCTGCCTCGAAATCGAAATTTCAAACCCTAACTCTGCCTTGAAACCTGAATTTCTAAACTCCATTGTGAAACCTCATCCCCGACATGAAGTCCAATTTGAATGATTAACCTTCATTTGAAAGTAAGCCTAACCTTTTCTTACCTAGGTTTGGAATCCTAATTTTAAACCCTAATTTACAACCAAATTAATCCCTAATACAGAAAATGATGTGTCATATTTGCTCTTATTTCCACATTATAGACACACACACACACACACACACTAACACAACACACATTTTCTCAACCCCTCCCCTCATTTTATTTATTTATTTATTTATTTATTACGTTTATCTGTTTATTCCAGCAGCATGAAATCCGGTTGCAGCTAATGAATACTTCCTGACTTTTTGATGTTACGTATTGCGCCGGCTAAACAAACACAGATAAGCGGGCAGCCTGTGCGCCGCACGATGATGAGTCGCTGCCGGATTACCAACACTTGATGTCAACTGAGGCGGCGCAAAACTTTGCAAGGTATAAATCAAACAAGCTCCTCAGTCTTTGATTGGAAGCAGCAATTTATCTTGGGCTGCTTTTGCCCACCATTAATCCCTTCAAATCCTTGGACGCCACTCCAGCCCTCTCGCACAAGCAGCGTGCGCGCCTCTTCCTCATTACCATACAAATGTGAAGATGAGACAGGAGCTTCCTTATGCTCGCATCTGACGTAACGCTGGCGTCGGAGTGCCCTTGGGCAAGACACGGAAACCCCTGTTCCTCCTGACACTGCGCCATCAGGAGGTGAATGAGATGACAGTGTGAAGCGCGTTGAGTACCCGAGGTAGAAAAGCGCCATGCAAGTGACAGCCCGCTGACCGTTGACCATTCAATTCAAACACACCAGACAGTCTTGGATATCAAGAACTTCATCAAGAATCGACAGAAAAGCACAACCGTAAACCTTTGCATTCAGAAAACTGCACACACATACAATATTAGACTCAAACAAAGATTGTAGATTTGCGTCATCACCCGGTTCCGACTCCTTGGCTGAGCAGCTCTCTCTCTCTCTCCCCCTCTCCCTCCCACCCTCTCATCAATGCAGTAAATAAACGAGAGCTCGCCAGCTTTCCAAGAGCCGATTTGCTCACTTGTCCGATTGTTTCTGGGTGCTATTTGAAAATGCATTTTTATTTGTTTCGCAGCTTTGTTACTGGACATGATTAGTCCATAGTTCTCACTTCAACTGGATGCTATTTCTCCAGGGTGTGCAGACAGCGGAAGACTACGCTGTCTTCTCGAATGACTGTTTTGGCAGATTAAAGCTCAGATGTCATCTTTTAACATGAACTCAACCGTTTGCCCCTTTTCTCCTTGACCGGCCAGCCAATTCCAAACGCCTTCCAAAAGTCTCTGATAGCAAGCAATAATTTGACTCAGTGCAGCATGGAAAGAAGTCTTGCTTTGGGTAAGCTTGCGTGCATCTCTATAATTCATATCCATTTTTTTGGCTTTCAGGACCTTATCCAACTGGATCTACGAGCTTGACAAGTGGGCCCCGTCTGTGGTCAAAATTGCATACAAGGTTAAAAAAAAAATCAAAATCAAAAAGCCCTTGAGAATATGCATGATTTGTCCAAACTAACTAACTAAATAAATCTCTGCCTTTCTTCCTTGAGAATATGCATGATTTGTCCAAACTAACTAAATAAATCTCTGCCTTTCTCCACTGAAAGGGTACCCCCGGCCTGCGCCGAGGACTGGTGCCGCAGCTCCGCAGCGGCAAGTTCAACGTTCTGCTGACCACATACGAGTACATCATCAAGGACAAGCACATACTGGCCAAGGTGAGACCAAATTTTCTTTTTGAACCCTACCTCAGCTCATTGCTTCGAATTACTTGGGCCCATGTCTACCACCACAGTGCGCGCTTGGCTAGCTGCACGCCAACATGTATTTTTCCCGGATGCCGCACTTTACAGAATGGCTCGACGTAGTTATTTCCATTCCCAAGTGTGTTGTGTTATTCAGGTCACCGCAATATATCGGAATGCAAATGCATTGGGTACCTAATTAGCAGGAAGCATGTGCTCGAATGTCACGCGGCGTTAGCCGCAAGCTGAATGAGCGTGCCGCTGCGTTGAATAAAGCGGTTGGTTGACGTTCCCCAAAGCATCTCGGCGACTGCATGTGGACACACCTTGATGCAACTGGTCTATGGCCTCCAAAGAGCTTCCAGGAACCTGTTAGCTCGCCAGCAAGCAAAAAGCCCCACGACTTCTACCCATCTGGCCCGCTGGGATATTTGGCTTGCCTTTTTCAAATTTTGAAGCCTTCAAAGGCGCATCTTTCCCCTAAGCGGAGCATTGAACGAGAGGTTCCTGAATGTGAGATTGCGCAAAAGCTTTTTTCATCGGCTTTTCCTCATTGGACTCATCAAAATGCAAAAGGAGCAGAATGTTTTCCGTCCTTTTCCGCACGACTGAACGGAGTCCCCTTTCCAGATCCGTTGGAAGTACATGATCGTGGACGAAGGCCACCGCATGAAGAACCACCACTGCAAGCTGACGCAGGTGCTGAACACGCACTACGTGGCGCCACGCCGCCTGCTGCTCACCGGCACGCCGCTGCAGAACAAGCTGCCCGAGCTCTGGGCGCTGCTTAACTTCCTGCTGCCCACCATCTTCAAGAGCTGCAGCACCTTCGAGCAGTGGTTCAACGCGCCCTTCGCCATGACGGGCGAGAGGGTGCGCATCTTCAATTTCTATCAGTCTCGCTTCCCGCCGCCAGGGCCTGCGTGCCGTTGGGGTGGCCCGGTTGCGCTTTGATTGTTCCTATTGAGAAGTTGCTCTTGACAAAACTTTGTTCAGGTGGACCTCAACGAGGAGGAGACCATCTTGATTATTCGACGTCTGCACAAGGTTCTCCGCCCCTTTCTGCTGCGCCGCCTGAAGAAGGAGGTGGAGTCTCAGCTGCCCGAGAAGGTGAGAAGCTTCGCATTTGGTCATTGACTTGACTGCGGCGGGTTTCACGGCGTCGGTCGTGAGAGCCGCAAAGTCGGCCGATTTTGGCGACGATAAAGTCGCCGCACGTTTTGAGAAGCGATAAAGTCACCGCACGTTTTGAGAAGCATATCGCACTGGGGCCTAACACCCCAAAAGGAGTCGCAAAGATGCTTCACCTCCTCCCTTTGGGTCAATTTTGAGGCAGATGCAAAATTTTCAAATCGGATAACTCGACCCCAACACCAAAATAATTGATGAGCAAACACTGTTTTGGGATCTCGTTTTCTGCCGTCTGCCCCATGTCCTTTGAAGTCGTTGTGGGTAAAGATTTGTCTTTTCATTCTGACCCCCAAAATTAATTTAGAATCATTTCAACTAATTACACCTTTTGGGATGCCCCCCCTCACCCAATTTGGAGAACTGCTTAGCAGATTCAAAGGTGACTCCCAAGCAGTCAGTCATTGAAGGCCTTTTTGTGAACTCTCACGTCCCTGTTCAAAATCAAGGCCTGCTTGAACGAATAATGGAAATGAATCCAGCGATCCGCTTTCAACTTTCAGGGATGAAATACCGCATGCCACATTTGCAGAGATTCACCGGATGCCTGCATTTCGCGCGGCTCACTTTGCCGATTTTTCCTTTTGCACAGGTGGAGTATGTTATCAAATGCGACATGTCCGCCATACAGAAGGTCTTGTACCGCCACATGCAAAAGGGAATCCTCCTCACCGATGGCTCGGAGAAAGACAAAAAGGTACCGACTCTGGGGAACCCTCGCCAACGAACGGCGCTTGCTTTCATCCCACGTTGGCTCCACGTGGCATTCATTGACGCCCTTTTGGTGTTCAGGGCAAAGGGGGAGCGAAGACCCTGATGAACACGATCATGCAGCTGAAGAAGATCTGCAACCACCCGTACATGTTCCAGCATATCGAGGTCAACTCCGTCTGTGTGCTAATTAGGAGCAATCTGTAAAACGCGGCTCCAGCCACAGGAGAGCCGTCCTCTGATCGTTTAATTCTCTCCCGCAGGAGTCATTTGCCGAGCATTTGGGCTACCCCAACGGCATCATCAGCGGGTAAGTTGGAGGGAACAAAAGGCTCCCTTTTGTCTGTTTTCCGACCCCCGTGCTTGGCAAAGACAAATGATTTGATGTGGAGCCAACATGGCGTGCCAGTAATTGCCAAGCATTGTCCGCCGCTCGTCATTAGCGCGGCGCGGGCGTCATTTGAGCCGTCTCGGTCGGAAAGGCGGCGTCACGAATGCTGGATGTCTCTGCCGATAGCAGCTGCCGCGTGTGTGGCCAGTGCTTGGGCTGCAAAGCATTCTCATGTGACAACAACAGACACGATGGCAAGTGTGTGGCACTCATCATCTGCGATTTAGCTGCTTAGTCATCGGCACCTGCGACCTCATTTGAATTCACAAATTCCACTAAGTTCGCTGAGAATTTTTTTTTTTTAACAAGCGGTCTGTAACACACCTCTGCCATACTACCCCTAAGACCAAGTCTCGCCGAAATGGCCCTGTTTTGAGACGACCGTCCCTCTACTGCAAAGCCAAGGCAGAGTGCGCCCTTCTTCGCTCTCATTCGCCCTTGAAGCGACAGTAGACAGTCGAACGGGACTCCCATTCATCGGCCCTTTTGCCCTCTGCGTAGAACGATCAATATTAGTGCTGTACCGATGAGCCGGGAAAGGACTTGAGACGTCAGGGCCACGTGCGGCGGACGGTCATATTGTCGGTCAGTAATTGCGCCGTCCGTTCCCAACGCAGGCCCGACCTGTACCGAGCCTCCGGGAAGTTTGAGCTCCTGGATCGCATCCTGCCCAAGCTGCAGGCCACCAACCACCGGGTGCTGCTCTTCTGCCAGATGCCCTCGCTCATGACCATCATGGAGGACTACTTCGGCTACCGCAACTTTCAATATCTGCGCCTGGACGGTAAGATTGCACTACGATGGTCGTAAAATGGAAAAGTGAAGTAAAGGCAGCACGTTTTGGAGTCGTGACACCTTCTCATCACATTTGATCTCGGCAACTCGTAAATTCACATGGAGGTGGAGCTCCATCATAATTTTCGGGCTCGGTAACCGGAAGAGAAATGAGCACGTATGGTCCACGTGAGGCACGGCGCTCGAAGAGGCTTTCGGGCCGCTTCGATCACATTTTGCCTCCTCAAACGCAAGCCGCGACGGCGTCGGTTCTTTGATGGTTTCAGGAACCACCAAGTCAGATGACCGAGCGTTGCTGCTGAAGAAATTCAACGAGGCGGGATCGCAGTACTTCATCTTCCTGCTCAGCACCCGGGCCGGCGGCCTCGGACTCAATCTGCAAGCCGCCGACACCGTCGTTATCTTTGACAGCGACTGGAACCCCCATCAGGTGTGTATGTGTTGGTGGGGTGAGCATCCATGCCAACCACGCTGCGCTCTACATTTGAACACGGGCCTAAAATGGAAGCCATCTGTGTGTGTCGCGAGTGCCGCGGTTGATCAGCACGACCGCGCTTGAGCCGGCTGCGCTGTTGTCACGGTAACAGCATTCCCGCACATCGCTTACGATCTCAGGTTTTGGACGGGTGTGGGGAGCGGTTCGGCCCGCCGCGTGCGAGCCTCTCACGTTGCTCACTCTGGAGTTTGTGTGAATGCTCGGGCGCGTGGAAATTTGAAGGGAACGTTGGCCGAAATACCAGTGGCAAATTGTGTGCGTTTTCTTTTTTTAACATACTTGGCCACCAGTGTTCGCCGAAAATTGTGCGCTGTATCGATGAAAATGCGTAGAGCGTACGACCAGCAAATAAATGAAAGGCGCATCTCGCCGACCATTTTCAGGACCTGCAGGCGCAGGACCGCGCCCACCGCATCGGGCAGCAGAACGAGGTGCGCGTGCTGCGCCTGTGCACCGTCAACAGCGTGGAGGAGAAGATCCTGGCGGCCGCCAAGTACAAGCTCAACGTGGACCAGAAGGTGATCCAGGCCGGCATGTTCGACCAGAAGTCCTCCAGCCACGAGCGCCGCGCCTTTCTGCAGGCCATCCTCGAGCACGAGGAGCAGAACGAGGTCTGTTGTTGACTGATTTCGACGACTTGGAGTCATTATTGGATTGAACCTTTTCATGCCTTGATGATGATGATGATGATGATGATGATTTGCCGAGAGACGGAATCTTTTTTTTTTTGTAATTGAAAAAAAATGAATGAAGATCTGTCTTTGTAGTTGAACGGTTTTCTACCATCGCCCTCACATGCAGGAAGAAAATGAGGTACCGGATGACGAAACCCTCAACCAGATGATCGCCCGCAATGAGGACGAGTTTGAGCTGTACATGGTAAGGAAGCCGGGTGTCGTTTGTTGGGGACGAGATACCCGAGCGGTCGCCGCGCTCCCACTCAAGCCGACCGCGCGGTTGCAGCGCTTTGACATGGACCGGCGGCGGGAGGACGCCCGCAACCCGAAACGTAAGCCGCGCCTGATGGAGGAGGACGAGCTGCCCTCCTGGATCATCAAGGACGACGCCGAGGTGGAGCGCCTCACCTACGAGGAGGAGGAGGAGAAGATGTTTGGCCGAGGGTCCCGCTGTCGCCGCGACGTGGACTACAGCGACGCGCTGACCGAGAAGCAGTGGCTGCGGGTAAAAGTCGCGTCGGCTGTTTCTTTGCCGTCCGGTCGGCACGTTTGTGCGAAGCGCCGAGAACGAACGCGCCACCGCCAATGTTTCCCGACTTGGAGTTTCCAAATTGGATTTCAGATCTCCGCTCGGGTTTCGCGTTCGGGTTTCATCGAGCGTTTGCGCTTCGCCTCAAATTGATGTGTTGAGCGAGGGTCCGGCTCTCCAGTCGGCCTTTCGCGTCTCAAACAAGGTTTAGGTTTCGGACGTGTAGGCTCTTCATCAATCATGAGCGTTTCAAGCTCTTCTTCTTGGGGCTTCAAATTGGCCTTTTGAAGCCACGCTGAGGAATTGACAAAGGTTTCAAAGTCGAGGTGGAGGCAAGGAGTAGGCTTTCGAGCAAGAGTTCCAGTCCCCGAGTAGGCTTTCCATTCCAAATGAGGCTGTCGAGCGGGGCTTAGGTTTTCAAACTTGCGTCTCAACCAATGTCGCGGGTTTCACCAAGGCACCGTGGCTTTCAAAACCAGGGTGAGGCTTTCACAGAAAGCTCGGGTTCGAAGCAAACATCTGGGTTTCTCGCAAGAGTGACGCTTTTCAAATTAGGATTTCAATGAGCGGGTAAAGCTGGCGTCCGGGAAGCCGCTTCAAGTTCACGATTCGGTTGAGCGTCCCGGGTTGGGGTTTCGCTCAGCTTTTCAAAGTGGGGCTTCAAGCCAGAGTTAGCCTTGGGAATTTGGCTTTCAAATCGGCCGCCGCGTTTGTCGCCGTCAGGCCATCGAGGACGGCAACCTGGAGGAGATGGAGGAGGAGATCCGACTGAAGAAGCGCAAACGCAAGCGGCGGCAGGACAAGGAGCCGTCGGCCAGGGAGGACTGGGGCGCCAAGGCCAAGAAGAGGCGAGGGCGCCCGCCCGCCGAGAAGCTCTCGCCCAACCCGCCCAAACTCACCAAGCAGATGAACACCATCATCGACACCGTCATCAACTACAGAGACGGGTGAGGACCTCCCGCTCGAGCTTGGCCGTTCAAACGTTCGAGCCTGGCCGGGATTCCGGACAAGGGTGAGGCTTTTCAAGGAGCCAAGCAATCGAGGATTTGGGGAACGATCAGCGGCAAACATTTTTCACCCTGGTGCTCGCGGTCGATCCTTTGATCAATTTACCCACAGAGCAAACGGCCTCCGGCTACCGTTTCCATCCATTTTTGACACCAGGGGATCCGAGAAGGTGCTCGGTTGCGCCTCAAGGTGTAAAGAAAAGGGGGGGGGGGGCGACCAAATCTGCGCAGGTGCGCCGCACGTTGACGCTTTAAGCGGCAAAACTCCAGCCGATTCTTCTTATTTTGAAAAACGACGATCGAGTCGGTCGCGCCCTGGTTGGAAGTCAGGCCGAGTGTTTCAAATGAGTTTCCGGCAGCAAACGGGCCGCTTTTGTCGTATTTTTCAGGGCCGGCAGACAGCTCAGCGAGGTCTTTGTCCAGCTGCCGTCCAGAAAGGAGCTTCCGGAATATTACGAGCTGATCCGAAAGCCCGTGGACTTCAAGAAGATCAAGGTCCGCGCCCGTCAAGGTTCGGGGCTTTCCGGGCTCAAGCGCTCTCGCTTAAGCGCGCTCTCGCTCTCGCTCGGCAGGAGCGCGTCAGGAGCCACAAGTACCGCAGCGTCGGTGACCTGGAGAAGGACGTCATGCTGCTCTGTCACAACGCGCAGACCTTCAACCTGGAGGGATCTCAGGTCAGCGGAAGTACAATCGCCTCGGCTGGAGTTGACCTCATCTCTGCGGGCCCTTTTGCTTTTTTCAACCTAAAAGAACCCACAAAACAAAGCTTTGAAATCAATCCCTCTCCAAAGAAAATGGTGTCTGCTTCTCGGGTGGTGTTGAAAGGAAATCAGTCAACACCTGAATAAATCAGCCGCGATCAGGGTTTCAACGTCAGGGCTTCAAGTCGGGGTAAGAGTTGGTTGGAGGCATTTCGAGCTTCAAACGAGCGTCTGCACTCGACAGCAGCCGAATCCCATCTCTCGGGTCTTGGTTTCCGCCATGAGTCCCGCTGTCGAATTCGCATTTTCGTCTCGGGTGCCGAGCCCTTTTCAAGAGGGTTTAGAGCGGAGAGCAAAAAAATGGGCTCCTTTCAAATAGAAGCGGCGGGCGCTTCAGATGCCGACCCAAAAAGGACGTGACCCGGCTGTACGAAAGTCACGCACCTTTGCCGACATGTCGCCCTAGATCTACGAGGACTCCATCGTGCTCCAGTCGGTGTTCAAGAGCGCCAGGCAGAAGATCGCCAAGGACGAGGAGAGCGAGGACGACAGCGAGGACGACGACGAAGAGGAGGACGAGGAGGAAGACTCGGAGGCTGAGGGTGAGCACGCGCGCACGCTCGCTCGCTCGCTCGCTCTCGTTGAAATGCCGCAGCGCAGAGCCAGACAGTCGTCCCGCGCGGCGAGCCTCATTTAACTCCCACCCGATAGTCATTCTGCCCGAGGACAAAATAAGAAGGAAAAAAAACCCATAACAAGCAAAAGAAAAGTACCGTTCTTGTTTGCGGGCTCCAGCCAAGCCGGTGTGGGTGAAGATCAAGCTGAGCAAGGAGGGCCGCGGGAGCGCCGAGCGGGGCAAGAAGAGGCAGGCCCGAGCCAAGGCCAAGCCCGTCGTCAGTGACGACGAAAGCGACGACGACCAGGACGCCAATGTAAGTCCAAAGCCCAGAAAGAGCCGCCGCGCGCAGTGCTGCCGGAAAAGTTAGCCAACGGATGTCGCTACGAGGGGCCGAGGGTTTTCCCATTCTAAAGTCGGACACTTCCATTTGACGCACCTGCAGCCTCGTCCCGTTGCTTTTGTGGCAGCGGGCCGCAAACGGGGGCCGTTTGCGGCCCGCCGTCCATTTGTCCGAGCGCAGGATTCGTTGAAAAAAGGTGAAGGTGAGCAGAGTGAGAAGGGAAGATGTCAGCACCACCAAGACATTTGTTTGGAGACTGTTCTCACTCTTCAAAGATACAAATCAAGCATTTAGGATTGAAAGGAGAACACTGTTGACCTTTCTCAAAACCCTGGAGTGAAGAAAGATCATTCCATTTGAAACGACTTTCCGTTTTTCTGTATGCGGTCCTCCGAGGAAGCATTTTGGGAAACCCCCCCTGCTCTGTGGTGTACTGGTGAGGGATCCCCCCAACACCCGGTCAAAACGTGAATGACGCGTCCGCTTGACGTTTACTATGCGTGTTGCGGGCGCACGACGACTTTGGACAGCTGTCGCCCCAAATGTACTGGGATGCACTGACGACCCCTGGCCCCGAAGACTCCGTTCGCTCCGCCGTACAAGACGCGCGGTCTGCTCCGATGATCTTCAGTCTTCAAAAAGGGCTGAATTCATGATTGATCGGTCCGGGCGGAAAAAGGACAGCGGCCGTTGTTGGAAAGATGCTCCCGTCGATAGAATGCCGCGGGGGGCGCTTGAGGCCGCGCGCCTGCAGACAACTAAGCCTCGCCGCTTCTTTGCGTGTCTCCGCAGGAACCGTCTGACATCAGCGATGACGAGTGAGTCAGAGCTGACGCCGGGATGAGAAGAAGAAGAAGAAGAAGAAGCTCCCCTCCTCTTGTTGTGCAGGTTCTTTCTCTGTTTTCATTTTGGCCTGTTCGTTGACACGGTCAGCCTCGCAGCATGCACCTTTTTCCCCAGTCATAACCAGACGAGCTGCTTAGATATCTCTGATATAATCTTCTTTGAAGAATTGGGTTTTTTTTTTATGTCACATATGCTTTTGCCATTGCTACGCCACACTTTTATGCTCGCACTTTTCAGAAACTCACAAAAAAAACTCCAATGTTGATGTTGGACTTCCAGAGCCGGGGTGTCCAAAGACAACGGTACGAAAAGGCCCAAAAAATGTATTTCGTACGTCCGGGACCGAAATGCTCGCCGCCCGGCGGTCGGGCCACCAATGCTAACCCTGCAATCGAGTCCCAATTACGTTCGATAATTGTCTGAAAAATGCTCGGCGGTGATGAATCGAAAGCAACCATCTGAAAAACGGGAAGTACGGCAGTCCCGCCGTTTCTCGCGCAGGCCGGTGATCATTTGGAAGCGGCGGGAAGATGCCGGCTTTGGGGTGGGCCCGGGCCGTCCGCAGTCATTTGAAAATGCCTTTGACGGGAAAAGGTTTGGACACCCCTGCTCTAGGACGGTGGCGGCCTTTTGTTTTGCGCCCCGTTTTTGATGCTTCCGCTCCAGGTGGGGGGGAAGGACCTTCCAAAACAGTATTACGGCTTCTATGTGACGCGCTCTCACTTTGACGGGCGATTCCGTGCTTCACGAATCCTCCTATTCAATGTTGCATTTGTTCTCGTTTCGCACTGTCCTTCTTTGCGGGGAGAGCATTACCAAGTGTCCTGTTCATCTTTGCTTTCTTTGCACACAGCGTCTTTGTGGTTGTATCGCATCGCTCCGAGCCAATTAAATCTCACCGATTTGGAGAAAAACACTTGGCCTGACTCCATTTTTCCCCGCATGTGCGTGTGTGTGTGTGTCGTCACCGGGAGCTTGCTCTCGCGCCGGTTGCGCTCCGGAATCGCTCCGTCGGCCGCCTTGCCATCGGATGCGCCTCCCGACGTCACGCCGGCGCCGCTCCGGATTCACTGCGAGTAGGAGAAGACGACGGGCTTCGTTGACAGTGCGCAGCATGAAAAGGCCTTTTGTCTCATCGCTCAACTTTTCAACGTCGCGTGCCGCTTGTTTCTCCTCCTGTAAGGTGTGAACGTGGTTGACCTCCTCTCGTTTCGGATCGCTTTTGTCCCGTCACGTGACGACCGTGAGCTGCGCTTGTACTTTTGTATCACATTCATGTTCACAAATGGACGTGAGGTTTTTTTTTTTTTTGGGGGGGTTTTTTTTTTTTTTTTTGGGGGGGGGGGGGGTTCCTCTCCCCCAACCCCGACCCCCACCCTCTCGGAGTCTGGTCAGGAGTCAGAAGGCATCTGACGGTGCAGCAGCGCCGCACGGGGGCCCCCGGTTCCGACGGCTTTTATTGCCCTTTCCACTGCAGCGCCGCCTTCGAAATGAGCCTTGTTAAAGCGGCGGGCGGGCAGGCGGGCGGACGGTCGCTCGTCGCTATGGCGTTGCGTGTTGGGCCCAGCATGACCGGTTGGGAAGAAAGTCAACGGGAGGCGGGCCGCGGCGGCGAGTGCCTCAAAGGCAAAGGTCGCCGGCAGACATCAAGGAGGACTTTCACGGGAGCCGCCTCGCGGACGTGATTTTGAGGGTCCGCGGCTTCTGAAAATGTTCTTCCCATCTGAGGAGGGAGAGAGAGAGGGAAAAGGCACAAGCGCAGCTCACTTCAGGCCTCAGCTTGCCTTGCACTTCTTGGAGGCGCATGTCATGTCTCAATGGTTGGACATGAGGGATCGAAGAAGAAGGCCTCCCCCCCCCCCCCCATTCATTTGTGTGTGGTGGTGGAGGAGGGGGTGGGGGGTAGCCCCATTCAGGCTATGACAAGCATTTTTTAATTTATGTCAATTATTCTTAGCTCCCACCCTCGAATGGAATGTCCCGTCTTTTAGCCGCCGCCGATTGTTTTATTGTGACACCCCCCCCCACACACACACACACACACACACACATCGACAACAAGAAGCATGCGTCAGTGAGCCCATGAGGTGCGGCGCGGGCCTTTGTCAACGGAACATAACCTGCCCGCTAAAGACGTTGCCGGGCATTGTGTTGCAAGCAGAAAGAGTCAAAAGGCAACATTCCAGATTGCGGCCCCCGGCGTCGGCAGGCCGGGGGTCAACTTGATCCCCGACGGGCCGGTGGTCGACGGTCGGCCCGCCTCCTCGTCGCTGGCCTCAAATGGTCCTCCATCGGGCATCCTCCGAGGGGGCTGTTGAATGAAGAATTTCTGGGGACGTTTCCGAACGCCTCTTTCTACGATCGCTTCTTTTTCGTTGATCTTGACAACCGTCAAAGTTTTTGCTCTGCAGTTCAACAAAGCAAAGCAAAGAGGGAAAGTCTTTCTTCGGGAATTATTTGAAAAATTATACCCCCTGATATGTCCCTTTTCTTTCTTTTTTTTCCTCCAAAACGAAAAATACATGCGAAGTGTTTTCACCATGAGCAAACACGCACATCAGGTCAAAGGATTCAAGTGGCAGTCAAGTCCAAAACCGAGATGTTCTCAATTTCATACAGTGGAGAAAGCAGTGAGCTTCCCAAAATATCTTCAATGCCCCTTTTTTTCTTTTTACAAGAGCGGACGCAGCATTTGCATTCAGATTGCGTTGGCGGAAGAAGAATTTGGGAGCAAAATGCAGCCGTTTGTCTCCATCTCGGGGGCGGCCCGTCTCGCTGTCCATCACAAATTGCTCGAGGCTCGGCTTGCGAACGTCACGTGACCCAACTCGGAAAACAGGTGACAAGGTTGTTGTGAGGACATAAAACGCATCTTAAAAATGCTGTTTTTTTGGGGGGCTTTTGGATGGGAGAAAGGTGCACATTTGTCTCCATCCAAAATTGTTCCTATGTGACATCAGCGTGTGGTGCTTCATACGTCCGGTCGACGCGAATTGTTTCAGGCAAAGGTCATTGCAAGCACCTGGGAACCAGCTGGCCAATTGCAGCTTGGACCTGATTGGCCTCAAGCTCCAGTCAACTCCCTTAAAACAGCAACGACGAAGTCACAATTGGTACCGGGCTGTGGAGGTACACACACACACACACACACACACACAATTTGTATATTTGGGGGGAGGGGGGGCATTGGCAACCATATTGATTTTTCTTGTCCTCTTCTCCATGTTTCCAGGTTCTCGGTCTCATTAAAACGGAGGAAAAAAAAGTTCTGAAATGAAACAACAGGACTGTGGAGACTTTTGCCGTCGACCCTTCGCGGGTACGCACGGCGGGGGTCTGGCTGCGGTGACGTCACCGAGGGCCTGCCTTATTTGGTTTGCGAGGCGGGGGCTCGAGCGGGCGGGCGGGCGAGGCGGGCTGGCTGGTCGCGCGGCTGTGCGGCGTCCGAGAAGTGAGCGGCGGCGGACTCGCGTCAACTTTGGAGTGACCGAGTGACCCCCCCACCCCCAAAAGTGACGCAACTCGCCTCTCTGCACTCCGCGCGTCATTTCGCACAAACCAAAAGGCGAAAAAGAAAAAAAAAAAAACCCAAAACCAGGACAAGGCGGAGGGAGGCAAGCTTCTGCCGCACAGGCCGTTTGTTGATTTCTTCAGTTTTCCTTGCCAAGACTCGCGATGGCCGCGCTGTCAGTCGCCTTGTTGGTGCTGCTGGGATTCGTCGCCACTTCAGCCGCCCAGGTAACAACTTTCATGGTCAAATGTCTCCTTTTTTTTTGAAAACGATCAACCTTTAAAAGAGGGACTGACTGCCCGGAGGGGGGAAAAAAGTTGCTTGCACGTTTGACACCCTTAAATGCTCGCAGTGTGTGAGATGTTGACACACACACACACACACACACTGCACACTTTGTCCCGTTACATAACGTCTAAAATAAGGCTCTTTTTGGGGGAGTGGAGGGGAGGGGGGTCATTTTCACAAGATTGCACGTGCCCGGTTCGTGACTATTGAATGGTTTTTCATTAAATCCCTCCCTTTGTCTTGCAGGCTGGCGAAGATGATCGAGAAGGTGAGTTTCAATGAAAAAAAAAAATGGTGGGGAGGAAGGAATCTACAAAAAAACAGCACTTGCATCTCAGATTTCAAAAAAACCGGACAAAGTAAAAGTGAGCCACGTCATTGATGGATGGCACCGCACCGACGGTGTCGGCGTCCTCCGGGCCGGCTCGTGCGCAGGCAGCGCGGGATCGGTTGGGAATGGCCGTTTGTCTCAGCGTGCGCCCCGCTGACCAGTTCGGGGCGGAAGCCGCTCGCGGTCGACTTCTCTCGCGTCCTGCTTTTTACACCTACGGAAAGCAATGCCCGCGGGTCCGTTGGAGAAGCGCTTGGTGATCGATGTATGTGGTGAGGCGACAAGGCGAGTCGTTTGAAAAACCGCGCGACCCCCTCACACGGACACGCGCACTTTTGGTCTTCCGGTGCTCTACAGGCTCCCTTCAGACAGGAAGTGCGAATTCCACCTCTGGCTCCTCCACATCTGTTCTCCATCGGGAGGTTAAGTGAGGAGTCGAGCCTCGACGCGGTCCGTGCCGCGCCACCTTATGTCCCTGCTAAAGCCGCTTCCGCTCACGCTTGACCGCTCTTTGCTCACTTCCTGTTTTGCCATTTGAAAAAGCGGGGAATTGCCGGCGTGCTGCATTCAAGGTCCGCCTGGGAAAGTGGGGACTTTCCCTTCTGGGGGTGCAGAAACAAAACAAACAACAACAAAAAAAACATGGCCGCCGACAATGAGCGTTGTTCCGCTGTAGCAAAGAGTCGGTGCGTGGGTCAAACTGTGGTCATCGTGCCAAGTCTTTCTTTTTCACCGTGTAGGCGATTGAAAATAGAAAGGATTTGAAAAATGTCAATCTTCACACGCTTTTATTCGCCTAAAAATAAGTTAACCAGTATAAATTGTGTGTGTGTGTGTGTGTCTATATTTATTGTTGTGCGCTTCTGCGGTGGAAATGCAGCGTAAGATTGAACAAAAGTCAAAATGCTTGTCCTTCCAAATGCTGCGTTTCACGCGGCCCGGATTTGACAGCTTCTCGGTGGAAAAGCAGCAGAAAACGGCAAACAAAGCCATGTTTGTTCTTGTCTGGCGTGCTCTTTTTTCATTTCCTGCATCCACAGTGCAAATGTCCCCCTTGCGGCTCTCATCGGGTCGCCGTGACCTCAGCGCGTCTTGCTCCAAGTGAGGGCTTCGACGCAGGGTGCGCTCTGTGTCCGGATCTTTTTTGCTTTCTTTTCGGCCAGCGGAAAGCGCGTCGGCGCTCATGTTGCAAACGTGTTCCAAAACCAAGCAAGCAAGCAAGCGTGTCCGGTGAGCGAGCGCTCGGCCTTGGCCCCTTGGCCCATCTTTCACGTTGTCAGCATACGTGTGCGGGCGCTACGCTCCGCTTGGTGTCTTTTTGACATGGCGACTTGTGTTGCAGATGCCCTGACGCGCCGTCTGAAGGAATACGGCCTGGTCACGCCTTTCAGCACCGACGCCCACGGGCGCTTCCTGTCCCACCTGCTGTCGGCCAGCCACAAGCAGCGAGTCAGGAGGGAGGCGTCCGCCGCGCCGCCGCCGGCCCCCCTGTCGGATCGGCTCTACTTCAACATCAGCGCCTTTGGCAAGGAGTTCCATCTGCGGCTGCGGCCCAACCGCCGGCTGGTGGCCCCGGGGGCCACGGTGGAATGGCACGACGAGCGGGGCACGGGCACCGCCGGCGGAGCTTCCCCGCCGCTCACGGACCGGACCGGATCCCGCCGCGGCGCCGCGAGGATCGGCTCGCTCGAGACGGACTGCGCCTTTGTGGGCGACATCGCGGACGTCCCCGGGGCCTCGGTCGCCATGAGCAACTGCGACGGCCTGGTGAGTGTGCCGGTGGGCGACCTTACCGAACGGGCCCGTCCGGAATCGGGGCCTTTTCTTGACGTCAGCGTTTTTACGGGGCATTGTTCTCGGGAGGCCGTTTATACCGACGTTTGTTACGCTTGAGTGGCCGTTAATCGGGCGAGGCCCCCCGAGCCCCCTCCGAACGACCCCTTCCCAACATAAAACAGGAGTGGCCTTTTGTGCCGTCGGGCCGGCCGGACCTTCCCGTCACCCCTCGTAAAACACCCGAGTGGGATTTAG
>NW_017805121.1:0-21241 GCF_001891065.2 Hippocampus comes | reverse complement strand
CTGTGGGGCGGGGGGGGGGGGGGGGCATGTGGAGGGTGTGCCCATTCAGCGGTACTGGCGGTCCGCTGAGGATGCCCGAGCCGGTGAGGTGTTCTGGGCCTATGACCCGCCAGAGAGACCATTTGTCCCCCCCGCCTGGCCCGGGAGCGCCTCGGGATTCCCCCAGGAAGAGCTGGAGGAAGAGAGGCAAGTGTGGGCTTCCAAAAGCGGAAGTTGCTCCCTCCGCGACCCGACCCCGACCCCGACCGCCAACAAAATGGCCCACTGTTGATCATTTGGAAATGAAGTCGAAAGCAGCCGCTTGCGTGTTTCCAAATGACCGAGTCGGTGCTTTACCTTTGCAAACTTGTCTTGGAAACTGCGCAACAAGCACCACGGCTCACCGCGGCAACGCGAACCCGAAGGCGATGTCGGCCGATAGCGGGGAAGGCCAAAACGGCGGCCCCGGGAGATGCCAGCGGATGAACGCGTGGGCTTCGTTCTTATTGCGCGGACGCGGGACGAAGCCCCAAAGCGCACGGAGACGGGCGGCGGGCGCGAGGACCGCGTTCTTGCAAAGAAAGAAGGCTTCGGCTTGCGGCGCCGCTCTTTGATGAGCTCGCTTGGCCGCAAAGGCGGTAGCCCGACGAAGCCGTGGCTCCACGCTCCGAAAGGCTCCCGCGCGAAGCACTCGTCGGTCGAGGTCGCGCCGCTGCGGACGGACGGACGGCGCTTCGGTTTCGATCCCGAGCCGCCGTCGGGATGCGCCGATCTGCCGTGCGAGGATGTTTGCCGAGCCGGCGGGAAAGCCCGAGGCGCCGCTCCGGCCGAGAGCCTGGCCCAAAATAGAAAATCGGCCTCTTCCTGCCTTTTGAAAGCGGCCGTGAAATTGGCCCCGCGCCTTCCCCGCCGCCCGAACTTCGTCCGGTCCCATTCGCCGCGTTTGCCCTCCGGTGGCCTTCTTCGCGCTTCTTTCGCGCCAACGAAATGGTGTTTGGAATCCCTCTCCGCCATTCGCCGTGCGACTTGCCCACTTCCGTCCGTGGCCTCAATGGCCTCGAATAAACGACGTCTCATCCGAGCTCGAGAGCTCCTCTGAGGCGCAAATAAAGCCGGGCTGTGTCGCGCGGCCGCTCGGCTCTCCCGGCGCATCTCCAACGTGTGCGCCGCGGAAGGCAACTTTTGGCGTCACGTAACCAACCGTACGCCGGAGCAAGGCGTCCTGGAGCAAAATGTGAGTGGGGCCGAGTAGCCGAAAGCGCAATTTTCTTTGAAGCGGGTCGGAGGACGTAGTCAATCGCCGGGAGGTGCCGGGCGAGCGGGGGTGAAGCGGGCCGGGGCTGCGCGCAAGATGCCACGGTTTGCTGCTTGCAAACGACGGCCTGTGGAGAACGAACACGCTTTATGAGAGCCTGGCGGGACGCAGCGCCGCTTTTCCGACCACTTTGGTTATTTGCCGCCGGCGTTGCTGCGTCTGCCGCCTCACTCACATCGCGGTAGACTGTGTGTGTGTGTGTGTGTGTGTGTGTGTGTGTGTGTGTGTGTGTGTGTGTGTGTGTCTCGGCAGGGTGGGGGGCCGTGGGCGGGCTGGCTGTCAAGTGCCTGCACTGGAATCGGAATTCGCAACGTGTCGAGTGCTGAACTCTTTGCTTTCGTGGGTCAGAGGTCACGCAGGGCCTGTGGGCGTGTCGTTCGGTGACGGCCGCCGCCATTTTTGGGGCCCCAAAAGTTCGGCGCGCCAACGATGAGGCGCGGCGGGCATCGCTGCCATTTCCCCGCCAAGCGCGCAGCGGCCTTGCAAATGAAGCGCAAAAGCGGCTGTGGTGAGTTTTGGCGTCGAGGCCTCCGACACTTTTGGTGACTCGGGCACAAGACGGGCATCGCCGCCATTTCCCCGCCAAGCGCGCGGCGGCCTCGCAAATGAAGCGCAAAAGCGACACTTTTGGTGACTCGGGCGCAAGAAAAACGCTTTGGAAGGTGAGCGCGCAAACAGATGGCACGCCTGCTCTCGCGGTTGCCACCGTGTGAGCGCGGCCGCTCTTTTTGACAGGCTCGCGCCATACTTGAGTCAAAGCGCCGGTGAAAGCAAAAGGCCCCCCCGCCCCGCAAAAAGGACAGCCTGGAATGAAATGAAAAATCAGCTGTCAGACTCTGGCTGTACCCAAAACTAGTTCAGTGGGGAAATTGCTTTAGATTTCCCGTCAAGTCCCGCGAATAACACGCAGCCCTCAGCCCCTCCCCAAAAGTCACCCTTCAAAAGCTTTTTTTTGTTCCTCTCTACTTGTGTAGAATCGCGCCCCCTCATTTGCTGCGATACTTGATTACCCGAGTCAAAAACAACTTTTGTGTGTTTGAGCACGTTTTCCATCTTCTGCTCGTACTTCTTCTTTTGCGGCTCACATGGCCGGAGTAGGCCGCACATGGCTGGAAAAGTGAAGGAAAAAAAATGATAAGAGCAAACAAGTCAGGAATGCGGCCGAGCTGGCGTGTCTTCTTCAAGTGGGCGGAACGCTTCGGCCTTCCCGTCCTCCTCAGAGTTCACGTCTGCGGCCCCCCTCGCGTAAACCGGCGCACACCCGCACCGCCTTCTCTTGTCGCGGTGTCCGCTGAGTCGTCCGGCCGCGTTTCTCAACAGCCGCTTTTCTTGGATCGCCCTTCAGTGTGAGCCGACTCGTGAGCGGCGAGACTTTGCCGCGCCGCAAAATCAAGCGCGTTGTTTGCCGAAGTCTGGAGCGATGGCGGTTTCCGACTTCTCCCCGCGTTTGTTCTGAAAATGTGGCCAAGCTTCAAACGGGCGGCAAACAAGTCACGTTGCGAACGCACCGACGATTGCGCGGACACGTCGATCGCAAACAAACTGAAACGCGAAACCGACAAACAAACTCGCCGGCGAGTCAACAAACCGCCGAAAGAACGACGGCAAACGATCGAACGGCCTCCTTCTCCTTCCTTCACACACAAACAAACAAACGGACAAAAGAGCTTCGCAACTGCCGGGCCGATCGCCCGAGCGACGGACGGACCGCCCGGCTAGCAAAGCGGCCGAGGCGCAAATGGACGAACCGGCTCCCGACAAACAGAAGACCGCGGTCACCTCCCGACCTGTGAAACGGCTAACGGCGAAACAAACAAATAACTGATCCCGTGAAACAGCTAACGGCGAAACAAACAAATAACCGACCTAGCCCGTGAAGAAAAGATGAGCTCACAAAGAAACCAGCTAGCTAGCTAGCTAGCCAACGAAGGAACCGACTCCCTCGGTCACCTTGCTAACGCACAAGCAACTCCATTCGTAGAAGAGCTCGTCACTTGCCTCCCGACCTTTGAGAGGAAGAATGAAGAGGAAACCATCATCAAATCTCGATCCATTTTCAGATGAGTCGGATCAATGGGACATAAAGGTAGTTGGCCATGGGAGAACGAGGCCTTCCGCGACATGGCAATGTCAATTTCAGTTCAGGTGCTTGTTTGGCCGGTTCTCTCACCCGCTACGGCAGGCGTGTTCGGGTCCGAGTCCGGGCCCGCCTCTTTTGCGGCTCTCCCGGCCGCAACGCGCCCGAGTCAGGCGAGCGGCTCCTCAGATGAGCGGCTCCTCAGGCGGCGTTCGAAGCATCCCGATGAGTTGAATCTCCCGGGAGAGTTCGAAAACGGGCAGGACGGCGCCCCCCCCCGAGGACCCGCTTCGGACGCCGCTGCGCTACGGGGACAGGCAACGGCAGGTGTTTAACGGAGAGACTTGCTGGGCCCCAAGCAGCAAAAAAAAAAAAGGATGAAGCCTCCTGTGTTCCGTGACTTTCCTCGCCGCGGCTTCTCGGGCCGGGCCAAGCAGACAGCGCCGCCCCGCCAAGAACAACAGGCGGCATTCAGCCCGAGGGCTGCAGTTTGTGCCAAACGGCCCCTTTCAGTGCAAAAAAGCTCTCGGAGGGCCCGCGACCAGGCGGGACAGTGGCACCTTTCACCCGCGGTCGTGTTCAAAGGTGTGTTTGCTTGGCACAAACGCAAGCCGGCCTTCGTCATCGCGAGCTGCCATTTTCAGCCGCCGCCTCGCAGGAGCGCGCCGCGCATCTCCCTTTTTTTTTTTTCTTCTTCTTCTTCTCCTCTCCAGAGTGCGAAACCTCCCTCGGGTGCGTTTCCCAAAATAGCCGAGGAAAACAAACGCGGGCCGGCAAACGGTCACGTCGACAAGCCATACGTGCATGGGAGAGCTGACTTGAGCGTCCACCGGCCGCGTCTTGAGGCAAAGCGCTTCCGTTTTGGGCCACGTCGGGCTCCCCGAAAAAGCTTCCGGGCGAGAATTGCCAAGCGGCGGCAGCAGACGTTCTGTATTTGAAAGTCCGGCCCCCAAAGGAGGTTTCGCCGATCGGCGCGGGATTCGCTGGGCGCGTCCATCACGGGCGGACGCACGAAAAAAAGTCTCATACTTGCGGGACACCATTTGCTTGATCATCAGAAAGAGTCGAGACCAAGCAAAAAGTGGAAGATCGTTTGCAAGCTCGGCGCAAAACTTTGGAAAGTGAAAGCCGCCGCGTAAATTGCGATCTGGCTGGCCACGTTAACAACCTTTGAAAGCACTCGCACCAAGCCGCTAACACTTTGCCCGCTTCAATGCCGCCGGCCGCTCGCTGCGACGATGTGAACTGATCATCTGTGATGATGAACAGTGGAGGCTATTTTATCTCGCGTGCATTTGATGATTATTTGTGGTGGGGGAAGACACGTTGTCGATGGTTCATTTGACTTTGACAAGGATGCCGGGCGAGAATTGCCAGGCGGCGGCGGCAGCGGACATTTTGGCCCGGCGCCACCTTCTGTATTTGAAAGTCCGGCCCCCAAAGGAGGTTTCGCCGATCGGCGCGGGATTCGCTGGGCGCGTCCATCACGGGCGGACGCACGAAAAAAAAGTCTCATACTTGCGGGACACCATTTGCTTGATCATCAGAAAGACGAGTCGAGATCAAGCAAAAAGTGGAAGATCATTTGCAAGCTCGGCGCAAAACTTTAGAAAGTGAAAGCCGCCGCGTCTCGTTGCGGCTTCCCAAGCCCAATTCTCTCGAATCTGCCGGCGCCTGCCGATGGCGGCACAAATCCAATTGGCTCGTCACTTCCGGATGCTCTTATTTTTGGGTCGCGAGCGAAAGCGGGCTTCTGCGGCGGTCGCCGAAAACAAAGCGCCACGGGGGGGGGACGCTCATTGGACGTTTTGACAGTGGAGGAAATGTGAACTGATCATCTGTGATGATGAACAGTGGAGGCTATTTTATCTCGCGTGCATTTGATGATTATTTTTGGTGGGGGAAGACACGTTGTCGATGGTTCATTTGACTTTGACAAGGATGGCGAGCGGCGACGCTTTTCACGGCTTCCTCGTCGCTCACCGAGTCATTGTGCTCCGCAGGCCGGCATGATCCGGACGGACGCGGAGGAGTATTTCATCGAACCTCTGGAGAGGGGCGCCCGGGAGCTGGAGGAGCGGGGCCGAGTCCACGTGGTCTACCGCAGGTCGGCCGTGCGGCGGGGCCCGTCCCGCGGCGCGCCAGGTAGGAGGCGTCCACCTCTCGCGGCAAAAATGATGCGACTGCCTGCTAATCGCTTGATCTTCCGTGAAAGTCGTCTTTGCACGATTGAGCTGAAAAACATTTTGTCGGAGGCGTCGGCCGCCCCCCCCGCCCCGAAATGCAGAACCTTCCAGAAGCTTCGGCTGTGAAAATGGCACCCTAAACGATTCCTTTGCTCCAAAGAGATTGCGCGTGCGGTTGTTGGCTTGAGCACGACGCGGCCGCCGAGCGTTCCGTCCCGACTCGCCTTGTCGCACGACTCCTCAGATGGGCGCATCGCAAATGCCGCAGTGCTTCGGATGGAAACGCGGCGCAATCGGGGCCATCTCTTCTCCGGAACGGCCGCTCGGGATGAAAAAGGAGATTGTCGGCGCAAAGCCGGGCCGATTGCATCGCGCGCTTTGATGCCCGTTATCGCCCGAGTCAAATGGGGAGCGCGCATCCGGCCGGGCCTGGAGAGATTGCTCTCCAACGCTCTCTCGAATGCCCATTTAGTGAGAGCGACATTGATTGACTGATTTTTCTCTTTCTCGTAAAGTTCAACCAACGCTTTCGGGGCCCCTGTCTGGCAAAACCGTCTTCCGCCTCGAACTCAGAGCTTCGTTGTTGCAAGTATGAAGTCAAGTTATTTTCTGGAGGGAATCGCGCTTGTATTCATGGCCTGTCCGAATTGCACTCGCTCCAAAACGTCGCAATTGCTTCCAAAAGACACTCCGCGCGGGTCGGCTCCTTCAAGGGCTTCAGTCAGCCGCAAAGGCGGCAGGTTCCCGTCGCGCGCGCACCCGCGCCGCCCCAATGATTTATTTCGTTGGGAGCGGCGCACATTAATCGACACGAGAATAAAGCGTACGATAAAATTGCATTCAATTGAAATGCAGCGGACTTAGCATCAATGCTCGTTTTCAGCCTTGGTCCCGAGGCCGCTTTCTAAACGAGCACAGTGAGACGCATCGCCGCCGAAGATCGCAATGACAGAAATAAAAAGCAAAGCGGTCGCGAGAGGAACAATACAAACGCTTGCAGTCCTCAATTACAAGACAAAAGAGCAGGACGGCCAATCAATTCCAACTACAATAGTGGCTGCCATTTTTTTGTTTTCCCCCAAAAAGTGCAAAGTGCTTTGGTCGCTTTTCCAATTCCGCCGTTTGTTGTTTCGTTGCCTGACGTGACTCTGACCGAGAGCCGCTGTTGAACAACCTTCGGCGTGGGCGGGGACGGACGCTTGATGATGTTTTGGACTCTTTTATTTGAGTCCATTGCCATGTCTTGTTTTGGTTGATTGCCACCGGTTTTGGTTCAACTGCTTGATCGGAAGCGCTGCCGTTGAACTTTTGATGAAAAAAAAAGCCCTGAATTTGGAGCATCTGTGACCGAGCCGGCGCATTCTCGTCCAATGGGCGAGCAACTACCACCAGACGCTAGCTGGGCGATGGCGTTTTCAGCCACTTTTGTTGGCGTAAAGACTTGATCGGGATGGTTTGTGAACGCTGCGGCGCCTTCCGTCGCTTTGACATCCGAGCGAGGCCGGAGACTGCCCTCACGCTCGCCGTTAGCGCCTCGGCCTGCCGGCGTAAGTGATACTTTGACACGGTTTTCTTTTGTCTCGGTGCCATTTGCAGCCATCGCTTCCAAATAAGCATTTGGAAGGATCTCCTTGCCTGCGAGCGCGTATGGGAAGGATGCGGACTGCCGGGTTCGCTTCTCATGCCACACCCGACCTGAATCCATGCCAACTTCGAGGTCCCGTGCCACAATTAGGATTGAACTCGTTGCTTCTTTTATCTCAGACAATTTCTGTTGTTATTTGCCTGAAAGATTTCGGAGGAAGCTGATAAAGACGGATCACCCGCACCGTCATGAAGAAGGCGAAAAACCTCCGCCGAACATGTCCGACATCAAAAGAAGAAAAAAAAAAGACACCTGTCTGAGATAAAAGAAGCAGCAAGTTGAATTATAAGTAAGAGACAGACGGTTGACAACCGTGGGAATTGCGCGCATCTCGGCTCTCGCGACCCGCGAAAGTCTCATTCCTCGCTCGTTGACGCGGCGCGGCGCGTTCTGCCGGCAGCGCGCAAAGCCAAACGGCCGCGCGGCATCTCGTGTTTGCCCGTCAAACAAACGCGCGCCGTGCCAAGCGCCAAGCTAAGCAAACAGCGCGGCGGCCGGCGGGGATGACACCGGCCCAGATGTCGGTCGTCGCGCCGCGCCTTCTTTCTTTCGCGGGCGCCCAGCCCACGATACCGTGGCGGAGGCGACTCCCCCTCTCTTTTTTCTTCATTGCGCAGCCACAATGAGGCCACCGATGGTTGCGGTCGGACACGCTGTGACGTCCAGAATGACCGTCCTCACCCTATTGTGAGTTACGCCGTCTGCTATCCACCGTACGTTGGATTCATTCATTCATTCAAAAAAAAAGGATCATATTCGCAATATTGTTCTCTCATACGTGACCACATTCCTTGGATATTGCACTCACAAATATGCGATCGACATCTTGAAATGACATGACAGGAAGCGCAACGAGTGGAATGAAGTCGTCCCAAAGTTGCGCCGACGCTCCGCTCGCAATTCTGGGAATTCCCAAGAGACCCCCCCAGTTGGTTTAGGAACCGCGGCCAGCCAGCCCGTGTGGAATCCCCCCTCCCCCCCCCCCTCATTTTTCTTAGGGGGGGAGCAACGGACCGCAAAGACGGATGAAAATCCTGCCTGGAAAGTCGCTGTGTGCGCATCCTCCGATGTGATGGGCGATTTCTCTCTGTCCCCGTCTGCATGGTTAGCAGCCGTAAATCCTCCAAACGGAAGCGTGCGCCCGGAATCCACTTTTCTTTTCTCCGCCGAGCAGGCGCCGCTTCTAAAGAGACTTTCCACATCGTCTCATGTCTGTTGAGTAAATAGCGCGTCGCGCTTTCCGTCGGAAAGCTGCAGATAATTAGCCGAGGGAGCGCCAAATGGAAAAGGCCTTCAAAACACGCCACCGCCACCGCCGCCATCATTGCAGTCACTTCTCCGAAGTCACATGATGGCGGCGTGGCTTTTTTTTTCCTTCTTTCTGCTGCCATCTGGTCGGCCAGATCCCTGAAATTTCCCGCGCATTGTTGCGGCGACCGCAGAGAGACGCGCGCTCGTGGCCGCGCGGTCCGGCCTTGGGTCGCGCGCTCGCCTTTGGCTGACTTTTCATGGCAAAGACGCAAAACGTCTTTGCGCCGGGCCAAAGTTTGTGCGCGGCGGGCTGGAAAGGAAGCGAGCGTCAACTCGGGTCCGGTGGAACCTTTCCATGCGAAAATTGAGAACGCCGACGAGTGAAACGGCGTCATGGGCATATACAAGCGGTACCGGGAGTTGCGAAAGTATATGGCGCACACCATCCAATCCACCGGCGGATGGCGCCATATGAGGTGCACCTGCAAAATACGGCCCAGTCCGCAAACTATTTGTGCACGGGGTGTCTCTCTTGTTGGTTTGGCTCCCCGTGCATAGCCTGGGCGTGTTCAAGGTGTGGAGCGAACACACGCCAACGCGTAGGTTGAGGAACGGCTGCTCGGGCAAAGCCGGTTTTTGGCGCGCCGCCCAACTCCGCCCACCAACCGACGGTGTCCCGAATCGGAGACATTGCCGCCGGAGGAAACGTGCTGCCGATTCTCCCGGCGTCCTCGCAGCCTCGTTTCTTCCTTTTCTCTCTTTTTTTTTCTTCTTTTTTGCTTTCCGGGTCATGACATTTGAGAATTTGATCCGTGATGTTGCGGAGGGCCCCGGTGTGGGAAACCGTTTGCCACTCGACCTTTTTTTTTTTTTTTTTTTCCTTTCTGCCCACGACATTGGGCCGTTTGTTGGAGAGAAACGGATGTGCGGGTCACTCAAGTGGATTGAACTCCCCGAAAAGGAAACACAGCTCGCGTTTTCTTCAGCCCCCTCCAAAACGTGCAGTTCACGCCCCGTCCATGAATGAGGCCTAAGTTTGGCCGCGTGTTGCGCAGCCCAGCCGAGGCGACAAAGCCCCCCGTTGTCCCGCTCGGCTGCTCGCTAGCGGGCCCAAAACACCCCGGGTGACTTGCTTATCGTTGAAACGGAAGAGGAGACACGAATATCTTTGCCGGAGCGGCAAGCTGTTGAATTTGCAGAAATTGACAGCGAGAAAGAAAGTGCGCTCAGCATCCACTTCGACATTGCGTACAAGCAGTTGTGCTTTCGTGTTTCAGGCACAGCATTTCTTTTCCCTCTCCTCACCTGCAGTTGTGTGTGCGTGTGTGTGTGTGTGTGTGTGTGTGTGTGTGTGTGTGTGTGTGTGCGTGTGTGTGTGTGTGTGTGTGTGTGTGTGTGTGTGTGTGTGTGTGTGTGTGTGTGTGTGTTTGCACGTTTTCCCTCTCTTCTGCTTCAACTTCGTTTGTGGGTCACATGGCCAGAGAAGGCTGCACATGCACATGGCTGGAAAAGAGAAAAAAAATGATAAGAGCAAACAAGTCAGGAATGCAGCTGACCTACATATATACACACGGGGGGGAGGGGGGGGAGTATCTCTCGCACACTCTCTCTCTCTCTCTCTCTTTTTCTATATATCTCCATCCATTTTCTGATCCGCTTTCTCTTGACAAGGGTCGCAGGGGGCGCTGGAGCCTCTCCCACCTGTTGTCGGCCAGTAGGCGGGGGGACACCCTGAACCGGTTGCCAGCCCATCGCAGGGCACACACAGACAAACAAGCATCCACGCTCACACTCACACCGAGGGACAATTTAGCAAGTGTTCAATCAGCCCGCCGTGCATGTTTTTGGAATGTGAGTACCCGGAGAAAAGCCACGCAGGCCCGGGGAGGAACATGCAAACTCCACACAGGGAGGCCGGAACCGAGATCGAACTCTGCACCTCCGCACTGCGAGGCCCACGCGCTAACCGCTGGACCGCCGGGGCCGCCCTTTAGATGTAGAAGGGCTGTTCACACGGCACCCATTTGTATGGGTGCCGCGCCGATGTATTTGGTTGCGATAAAGCTTACGCGGTGTCAATTTTGTGGAGCGTTGACACGTATAAAGCCGCCTACGAAAGAGAAGCGCGTTCACCCCGGCGCAGCCCCACTTGCGTTCACACGGCACTTTCTGCGGCCGTGCGATACGATAGCATTAATACGGAAATAAAACACGCGCATGCGTCAAGTGTCCTTCCTTTTCCCCGCCTTGTTTGTGACATCCCGAAAAAGCATGGATTCTACTTCACCGGACAAATCAACATTGCGGTCTATCAGACACCGGAGAGAGAGAGAAAGAAAAGAAAAGATGACGCAAGTCCAACAGAGCACGAAAGCAACGCATTCGATACCCGGATGTAATCAACTCTTGTGACGCTAGGCGAGTCTACCCCCGTAGTGTTCACACGTCCCATTTTTGTCACGTTGCATGGTGGTGTTGGACCCAAAAAGCAGGCAGGAGGGAGGAGCAAGGGTGTATTTGAAGAAGTGTATTGGAACAGAGAAAACTAAATCCAAAACAAACATGGTCCAAAGTAGCAAACAAAAATCATAACTGAAGCCAAAACGGAACTATGACCAAAACAAACCTGACGGCAGCAGAGAAACGGCAACAAACAAACATGACGGGAGCAAAAAGCAACGATGACCCGACAATGATTGCTCGGGCTGGGAGTCCTTTTAAAGCCCCTAATTACCAACAAGTGTGCAGCTGCAGGGGAGCCCCACAGTGCCACCTGTTGGTCCCAAACCGAATCATGACAATTTTAGATCGCCGCTGCCTCGCAAATGAGAATTTACTCCGGAGTCCATTTTGAAAGCACCCCCTGAGCAGGGTTCAATTTGCTCCGGTTGAAGCCGTTTTCAGGGGCTACGACGGTGTAACTTTGTACGTGTGAACGCTCTACGGGGGGCAGCCCCAGCCGGTGCTGCACCGCAGTCAAAATTGCCACGTGAGCACCCCGATAGATATGCGGTAGGCAATTTTCAGACGATTGATTGGATCAGATCAAATGGGACATCAACGGCGTGAGAACGCAGATGGCACGGTGCCGTCGCTCACGTATTCAGAGTGTCCGGCATCCCGCCGAATCAAATGACGTCGCAACGCGAGAGGCGCCGAGCCCAAAGAAAACCAGCTTTTCTTTTGTGCTCGGTCGAAGCGCCGCGTTCGTCAGCGGGCTTCTTCCTTCGGCAAGCGCTTCAGTCCAGTGCCGATCTCAAAATCAACAACTCGTCGCTTCGGATTGCGCCATGTTTTTATTCCCTGCTCATGCATCGAGAAGTGTTTACAAGTGACCCCCCCCGCCCCACACCCACCCCGAAAATCTGCTAAGATGGGCTCATATGCTGCACTCATTAGGCGCGCGTGGCTCTGTGGGGGGGCTGAGAGTTGGCTTCAATTTGGGGGCTTGTTTAGTCGGTTTAGGGCCAGAGCACATGAAATTGCCCCCCCCCCTGCAAAAGCTGGTGTGGAGCCACTGCCGCCAGCGCACAAAATGCCCACTCAAGCATTTTTTTTTCTCTCATCGGGCAAGCGCGGAGCCTAATTAGAGCCTTATTGTGGTGGTCGGCGCCGTTGGTTGAGCGGGGGGAGCGACACGACACGCTCGGGTTGATGAAAAATCTGCTGCAATTATCCTGGGATGAAATCAGCGTTATTGTGGCCGCTCCATCAAGCCTTTGTCTCGCCGCAAACAAACAACAAGGGCTGATGGCGAATGCGCGTGCCGCTCGGACCGCCGCCCCACCTTGGCTATTGTGTGCGCGCGGGATCGCTGGAGCGGCCCCGGGCGGCCGTACGGCGGCATGCAACTCAACCCAAAGCGCAAGAAGAAAGTCCCCCAAAAGACCCGAGCTTGAAGGAACGACAAAACGGCAGGAAACCCAACGGACGGCGAGCGGTCGGACGGCGGCGGTTGCCCTCAAAGAAAAGAGCAAAGGACGCGACGAGCCCTCCCTCTGATGGTCACCAACACAACGGAACCGGGACAGCGTCCCATCGCATTCCAATCAGGTCGCACTTGGAGTCCATTTTGCCCCTCGCCGGCCACTATAGCGTTGCAAATGAAATCTCCAGAATCGGACCGTGACGTGTGGAAGCGTCTTGCGTCGACGTCGCATCCAAGTCGTCATCGGAGTTGTCATCTCTTTTGTGGCACCTCGGAGGAGCTCGCCGGCGTGCTTGACTTGACGTCGACTTACTTCCCGCTGCTCTTAAGTATTAACAATGGCAGCGAGCATTTTTTCTTTCTTTGTTTTGGATGCATTTCGTGACCGTGAATAAATAAACGAGCGTTTGACGGCGACAGCACCCAGTAGATTTACGCGCCGGCCCGTCGCCAACTTTGCCGGCATTTTTGAGCCGGCGGCGGCGCTGGCTGGCCTTGTCGCCACCTCGCCCGGCGGTGCCACGTGCGAGCCCCGAGCGGCCCCTCCCCCCTCCCCTCCCCATCCGCCGCACGGCGGGGGTCTCCGGGGACCGAGCACACTGGCGGTCTTCAAGCGGCGCTACTGGGGGGGGAGTGCGCACAAGAATGCCAGTGTCACGGCGCGAGCGGCACAGGGCAGGAATGCGGCCCACAATCCTCGGCCTGTCGGAGCTGCGTGCCCGCCGCCGACGCGGCTGTTGATTTTAGCTCGCCTCCGCGCCTCAATCGGAGGCACTGTCTGCCGAGGGGAGCATCTCTGGGGGGGAGGGAAGCTCTCCCGAAAGAAAAACGGCCCCTGCTCGGATCTCATCACGAGTCGACGAGCGTTGTCCCCGACGGTACCCGGTCGGATGTGTTGACCTGTGCGACGGGCGTCGCCTCGTTCGTCTTTGCCTTTGATGCCGGCGCCAAGATGACAAGCGAAGCGGCCGCGACTTGACAGGGAACGGACGGAGCGTTCGTCGTTGGGTGGGCGAACGATCTGAGGGGCGTCCGGCGGCGATCGACGGGACTCAACGCGCATAAACTGAGAAAAGGGCCCGCCCGGGGCAAGCGCGGCATGAAGCGAAATAATAAGGCCCCACTGCTAGGCATCAAAGTGCGCTTTGCGTGCAGCACCGACTCACACGTGTTCGCCACCCGCGAGAACACAAGCTCGTGGTTAGCGGGGCCGTCCGGGACGGCGCGCGCGTGCGGCGGAAGGCGGACCGAGCCGACCCGCCTCGGGAAGGTTCCCGCGAGCCGACTCGGATCTCGCCCGACCCGCCGAGAGGAGAAGGGAGGCCGGTTTTTAGATGACGCTCGGATCAAGTTGTTTGGCTCATGCGTGCGCTCCGATTCGCGTCCGCTTTTGGGCGGGCAGACGTTCGTCCGCCGACTCTCGTTCCAAGGGTGACATGCGTGGTCGCGCCTCTTCAAGGCCATTGGTAGGACCGAGGGGGGGCGCCAGATTCTCGCCGGGCCCCAAGATGGCCGTGAATTGTTTTTCTTTTGTTTTTTCCTCTTGTCAGAAGCGGAGTTGCCAGATGTTCCCGGGACTCTCGATACGCTTGCCAGGCGGCTCAACGACACGGTCCGGCAGCGGCGCCGCCGCCGCGACGCCGGCGACAATGACTACAACATCGAAATCCTGCTGGGAGCGGACGACTCGGTGGTTCGATTCCACGGGAAGGAACACGTGCAGAATTACCTCCTCACGCTCATGAATATCGTAAGTGCGCATTGCGCCGTTCCCTCAAGAAGCGCATCCGATGCGGCCCAACTCCAATGCGTGACGGCGTCCCGGCGGACCCGAACGCGCCGAGCCGCGCTCTATGGAAAGATAGCCCCGGCGGGGGGTTGTTTGGTGTGCGAAGGCACGCTGCTAAAGCACGTGTTTTTTTCCTTGCGGCGCTCAGCGGGAAGCGGGCCACGCTGAGCCGCCGCCGCCGCCGTCATGTCTGCTCGCCTCGATGGGCTGCCGTTACGTCCTAACGCGCGGGCTGGGAAGGCTCGGGCCTTTTGCCCGACAAAGGGCGCCGACTCGACGGATTTCCACCTTTTCTAGCCATCCCGCCCTAAACGGACTGCCGTTGGAATCCGCCGACGACGTCCGCATTGTCCATCCAAAGCAAAAACGAGCACGTTTCTCTGTCATTTCTGGCACGGGGTCTTTGAAAGTTTTTTCTCAAAGCGCGCCACCACGTTCTGACGACCCGTCCGCCTAATTTCATTTGCATCGGTGAAAGCGGTGCCGAAGGTCGCTTTTCTTCAACTTTCCAGGCACTCCTCGAAGGAGTTCCGTGGACTTTCGCTCGCTCGCTCGGACTCATTTCATGTCGGTGCGCTTTTTGTGTTTCGCAAAGCCTGCGATTGCATTTCATGCGTCAAGCGGTCAGGGCAGAGCTCGGCTGGAGGCCAACGACGAACGTCAACGTGTTCTTCCCTAAATGAGGGTTGCCACGGTGACGGCGGAATGCTTTGGCGCCACAATTTGGACGCTTGTTCCCCAGCAACAAGTCTGCCGATGATGACGGGAGCCTTCGCCGAGCCCCTCACCCGCACCCGCTTTTTTCAGGCTCCCGAGATAATGAGTGCACACACACACACACACACACACACACACACACACACACACACACACACACACACTCGCTGAATGGCTTTGGGTACATTTGTCAAGACTTGAGAGGAGCGTCCTTAAATCGGTGGCGATGACGATAGGTTTCTGATCTCTTGCCATTGGACAAAAAAGAGCCTTGGACCTGTTTCGTGCTCCTCAAGCGGACACCGGCGCCTCCGCTACCTGGACGCCAACGTACATTGAGAAAGGCAGAGGCACGCATGCGAGCAATCGGCAGCTATGTGGCGATATTGTTTGGACATCCAAACGCAAGAATGCTGTCATTCTTCTCATTTGTCTTTTTGAGAAGCCGGCATGCATTCGTGGCATTTCCGTCCATTTCGATGGGGAAAGACGATTTGAGACACAATCAGTCGGTGTCGAGCTGGCGTGTGACCGTGTTAAGGGGAGAAAAAAAAAAAAAAGCGGCGAGAGCCAGCGCGCAGACTGGGAGGCGATGACGCGATGCGGACCCCGTGGAGAAAAAAAGCAAGGCGCAGGGAGAGCAAAAAGCCCACTGAGCCTTTGGCCGCCGCCGGGCAGCATCGAGCCCCTCGATCACACCTGCATTTGAATTTCTCATTCAATTAGTTGCTGTGTGTGGGGGGGGGGGGGGGGATTTGAGCCTACACACACGCGCACACACAAAACTGGCCTTCTGCGTTGCGGTTGAAGGGAGGTTGTGTTGGGCGGGCGTTTCTTCCGTGTGCGTGTTGATGGCCAATCGTAACTCGGCCGAAGCATCGAATGGGATCCAAATGGACATGGCGGCGTTTGTTTGACAGCACACTCGTTTGCTGGAATTTTGTGCAAACGTCAACCCGATCGACGTTTTTGCCGATGGTTGTGTTCCCAAAGACTTTATCGCCCGCCGGGTGAAATCACCCGGGCGCGGCGCATTTTTCTCAACGTGTGCGTGGGAGAAATCCGAAGCCTCGGAGCGGCGGGAGGCCGTCTTTTCAGCCAGAATGCTCCCCGCCGGCTAATGAGCACTTTCCATATTTCCGGGCCGGAAGACAGACATTTCCACACGCGTACAAAGTGGAAACGTGGTCTGACAAGTCCATGCGTCCGACGGTTTGGGGAAATGGCGGCCGCGGCGGCCTCCGGGCCAAAGAGGGAAAGAACCATGCGGGCCGTTCTGGACGCCGGCATCTCCGATGGTACGGGGCTCACCTCCGCATCTGCCGAGGTCATGTCACGCAGTAGCCCGGCCGGCCCGGCCTGTTGGGAAGGCGTTACCGCCGTCAAATTGTCACTTCCCCGTGACAAGTTGATCCGGGTGAACGTGAAACGTGTTGTCTTTGGCCTGGAGTCCAATCAATAAATCAAGGTTGAACGCGACGTGTCATTGAACCTCGATGGCGCTTCTTGATGCTTTTCTCCCACTCAGGTCAACGAGATTTACCATGACGAGTCCCTGGGGGTCCACATCAACGTGGTCCTCGTCAGGATGATCATGCTGGGCTACGCCAAGGTGAGCTGCTGCCGCTAACTGACTCGCTCGCTCGCTCGCTCCGATGAAAGGGAGATTCAACTTGTTTCGGACCGTACTTGTTGCTAACAAATTCAGCAACCGTCTCGTCGATTCAGGTTCTTTCCAACCAAACGTGAGTTGAGTCGCTAACGAATGGAGCGAGCGAGCGAGCAAAGATTGGGCTCATCCCGTGCCCAAAGGGGCATTGGGCACCCGACCAAGTTGCTCGCTCGCTTCCTCCTTGCGGCGGGCGGAGGGTGTCTCGGTACACCGCGAGATCCTCTTGGAAAGCCAATCCGTGTCCACGCCTTGCCTCGCCTCGGCCGGCCAGCTGGCGCCGCTGTCGGCGGAGTTCCGACGCGGTTCCCCTTTTCGAGTCACGTCCCGCTTTGCCGTCTGAACGGTCGCCGCGGGGCTTTTGGGCCGGCCGGGGTCGGAAGCCGCTCGCGTCAACGCGTCGCCGTCTTTCCCGTCAGTCCATCAGCCTCATCGAAAGAGGCAACCCGTCCCGCAGCTTGGAAAACGTATGCCGCTGGGCCTTCGGCCAGCAGAAGGGCGACGCCGACCACGCCGAGCACCACGACCACGCCATCTTCCTCACTCGCCAAGGCTTCGGCCCCACGGGGATGCAAGGTGCGCCCCTCTCTCGTTCTGCCACGAGAAAGCCGCGTCGCGACCACCGGACCTTGTCGCGCGAATCACGAGGGAAGCCCTCAAGGCTCCCGTGCGGAAAGTCATCTCACGCCCCTCTCTCGTTCTGCCACGAGAAAGCCGCGTCACGCCCAACAGACCTTGTCGCGCCGATCGCGAGGGAAGCCCTCTCAAGGCTCCCGTGCGGAAAGTCATCTCGTCTTTTGTCCCGTGCGCGTTGCTCTTGTTGTTGTTGTCGCTTTGAATTTCGGGTCACTCGAAACCTCCGGCAGGCAGGTCACCACGAACAGATGGACTTGGTCTCCATCTGTAGTTTTCTCGTTGGTTTTGTTGGTCACGCCCAACAGACCTTGTCGCGCCGATCGCGAGGGAAGCCCTCTCAAGGCTCCCGTGCGGAAAGTCATCTCGTCTTTTGTCCCGTGCGCGTTGCTCTTGTTGTTGTTGTCGCTTTGAATTTCGGGTCACTTTCGGGTCCCTTTCGGGTCACTCGAAACCTCCGGCAGGCAGGTCGCCACGAACAGACTGACTTGGTCTCCGTCCGTAGTTTTCTCGTTGCTTTTGTTGGTATGACGAAAACCAACGCGGATGACGACGTGTACGCCACAGGAAAACGGACACGCAGAACGGCGCCACGTCCGTTCTATTGCGTCGAAGAGGAGCAACTGCCCGCCTCAGACATTTCGCCAGAGTCGGGGGGAGGGGGGGAATAGGCGCGGCCCACACATCGCACATCCGGCAACGCACGTGAGCATCACAAAGGATCCAAACCCTGCCTGCCCCCTCTGCTCACCTTTCATCCATTTGTTTATTTCTCCGTTTGCCGTGCGGCGACCGCCCACCCGCCGCCACCGCTCGACCCCGCTTTGAGCCGGCCGCATGTCACGGTCTCTCGTGACGGGAGGCGCCGAAAAGTCTGAAGGACCCGAGGCCGGCGGCCATTTTGGCTCAAAGCCGATCCCGCGTATCGTTGACTTAGTGACGCGTTACGCCACAGGAAAACGGACACGCAGAACGGCGCCACGTCCGTTCTATTGCGTCGAAGAGGAGCAACTGCCCGCCTCAGACATTTCGCCAGAGTCGGGGGGAGGGGGGGAATAGGCGCGGCCCACACATCGCACATCCGGCAACGCACGTGAGCATCACAAAGGATCCAAACCCTGCCTGCCCCCTCTGCTCACCTTTCATCCATTTGTTTATTTCTCTGTTTGCTGTGCGGCGACCGCCCGCCCGGAGACCCGCCGCCACCGCCCGACCCCGCTTTGAGCCGGCCGCATGTCACGGACTCTCGTGACGGGAGGCGCCGAAAAGTCTCAAGGACCCGAGGCCGGCCGCCATTTTGGCTCAAAGCCGATCCCGCGTATTGGTTGACTTAGTGACGCGCGCAGACAAAAGACCCGCGTCCAAAAAGGCGGAGGAAGCCCGCCATTTTGCCGCGCAAAAAAAAGAGGCCCCGTCGTTCCGTCCGGCCGTGTCGCCAACCGCAAAGGGAGTCTGCCCGCGGCCTCTCAAGTCGGGCCTCTCACTTGCCGGGCCGCCATCTCGGCGGCGACGCGGCAGGAGAAAGCGACGGCTTCCTTCGACGCCCCCTCAAGCCCTTGGCGGCAATTTCAGAAGGACGGCCGTGCCAAATGAGTCGCGCGTCGCCTTCTCCCCGCTCCCTCTTTTGCCGCGGCCTGTGAAAAATCGATCGGACGTGACCGTCATCCTCCCGGCGAGCGGCCCGGGTTTTCATCGGCCGACGCGGAGGCGTGATGAGGTTCATGTCTTGGCGTCGACTGGGCTACTCTAAGGCCCAATCGTTCCCGCGTCGCCGGCAGGAGGGGGCCGGGGCCGCACGTCTCGCCGTTGCGCTCGGCACCCGCTCGAGCGCGGCGCCGCGCGGCGTGACATGATTTCAAATGGGATCGTTCCGACAAACGAAGCGATCCGGCGGGAAGACGGCGAGGGCGCAATGACGGGCAGGCGGAAACCGAGACGCCGCGCGTCTCATCGCTTTGTCAAACGCGCGCCAACTGCTTGTCCTGCGCAATGACGTTTGCTTTGAAAACGTTTTCCGAAGCGTCTCGCCCAAGGCGTCGTCGCGCGTGCGCTCGGTCACACGGCGTCTTGACCCCTCCCTTGGTCTGGTTTGTTGCGCAAGACTTTTTCCGAGACGGACGGATGGCAAAATATGCAGCCGAGAAAGAAGGAGAGGACGGCCGCAGCCGGGAGGCAAGAGCGCCTTGCCGAGCGCCGCAGCGTCAACGCTGCGCATCCTCTTTCGACTGGTTTGGGCCCTCTTTAGCGACCCGTCGAGTCAGCCCCCAAATCCCGCTGCCCTTTTTTCTTTCACGCGGCTCTACTCATGAAAGGCGTCCCCGGCAGAGTCCACGTCGCTGGCTCAAACCGCTTTTGGCGCTCCAGAGTTCATTCCGCCGCTTCGGAATTTGACACCCGCGCACACCAGACCGACGAAGCGAACGTCCCGAAAAATGGAGCCCCCGCAGCCACTTTGAGCCTTTTTGCCGGTCTCGCCCGTCATCCGACGGCCTCGGGAAAGGCCGGCGTTGTAGCCGCGATCCTCTCCGTTCCTTCCAACTCACCAATGCCGCACGCTTCCTCGGATTTGACTTGAGTCCTTGTGACCTTGTGACCTCTTTGCCCTCTTTGCCCTCGAGGTTACGCCCCCGTGACGGGAATGTGCCACCCGGTCCGGAGCTGCACCCTCAACCACGAAGACGGCTTCTCCTCCGCCTTTGTGGTGGCTCACGAGACGGGCCACGTGTAAGTCCTGCGCCTCTCGCTCTCGCTCTCGCGTTGAATTGAGAAAACAAATCAAGGAATAGACGATGCAAAGAGTGCTTTTTGGTACCGCGAGAAAAGAAAAAAAGAGTGTGTGGCCAGATCCGATCACAATCCGTGCGTGCTGGTCCGTGTCTTTCCCGGCGCATTTTTTTTTCATCCGGATTCTTTTTTTTTTTTTTTTTTTTTGAATCGAGCCGGGACGATGGATGGCGCCGAGCCAATTTCGCGTGTGCGCAGGTTGGGCATGGAGCACGACGGCCAAGGCAACCGCTGCGGCGACGAGACCGCGATGGGCAGCGTCATGGCTCCTCTGGTGCAGGCGGCCTTCCACCGCTACCACTGGTCCATGTGCAGCGGGCAAGAACTCAAGCGCTACATCCAGTAAGTCGGGGCCGCTTCTCGCTTTCCCTCCCTCGCAACGGCCCTGCCGCCGATCGTCTTCTTTTGCCCCCCCTGGTCTGATATTGTTTGGCCAACTGTGAATTGGAGCCAATTTCCAGAGGAAAGGGGGGGCCTGAAAAGCGTGCTTGCGCTAAGCACATTGCGTCGCCTCGCGCACGAAGGCTGCAGGAAATAAAGTTGCCTGGCCTTGCCCCCGGTGGTGGATTTTCGTCTTTGGCAAGGCTGGAAGTCACTCGTTCTGTTGTGCTTTGAAAAAAAAAAAATCCTCCACTTGAGTCGCCCAGGTCAACATTTGACCTTTTTTGATCCACCCCGCACGTACGGTCAGCCGGATGTTGTCATTCATGAAAATAACGTGTATGCGACTGAACATTTGTCCCCCCCTCCTCCCCTCGCTCCACCAGCACGTACGACTGCCTGCTGGACGACCCCTTCAAGCAGGACTGGCCGCAGCTTCCCGAGCTGCCCGGGATCAACTACTCCATGGACGAGCAGTGCCGCTTTGACTTCGGCGTGGGCTACAAGATCTGCACTTCGGTGAGGGGCACCCGAGCGCTCGCGGCCGCGCCTCGGCCGACGTCGCTTTGCTCGTTTGAGGACATCCTCGGAGCCGCGCGTGGCGAGCGAGTATACGCGGGGCGAGGGCCAGCCCCCCCTCGCCCCGCGTATACTCGCTCATTTCCGGTGCGAAGAAGGAGACGGGCGCCGGCGATGTGGTTGCAACCTTTGAATCGCTTTGGTTGTGGTGAGGGCAAAATGCGTGAAAGGCAAATGGGATGTCTCTTTTCTCCGTGAAATCGACTCGCGTTTTCATCCGGTATGAAATCTTGCACGTCCTCTCGTCATGATTTCATCACCGGAGCCATATTTAGTTCAGCGCCGTTTTGTTGTCGTCAGGGGGGGGG
>NW_017805120.1:1033691-1033915 GCF_001891065.2 Hippocampus comes | reverse complement strand
TTTTTTAAAATAATTAATTATGTATGCATGTACACGTAACTTTAAAAATAAATATAGGCGTATTCAAAACGTGTTTTCTCGCCGCGTGAAATGCGGAGTGGGTGAACGTGCCTTGCCTTCTGCTCAGCATAGGCGAGGATTTGAACCGGAGTCGTCGAAAGCTACCGTCGAGTCCTTCACCACTGGACCACGGCGGCCATAACGAACGCCGGCCGCTGGCGGCT
>NW_017805120.1:1029174-1029635 GCF_001891065.2 Hippocampus comes | reverse complement strand
AAGCCAAACAACTAGCTGACCATCTCCAACACGCCTTGCCAAAGAGCACTCGAGTGCCCACAAAGACACGGGTTCCACCGCCGGCTCCAAACGCACCGCCCGGCACTGCCACCGTTCCCATCAGAACAACCCCCAGTGACGATGCTCAACCAAGGCACAACGCAAAGCTCAATACTCTGGCCCTGCCGGTTCAGCATTTTCTGGCAGCCCGTGGAAAAACCCGCATGTGTACATGTAATTCCTCCCCAATGCTAAAGGTCGACCACTCGAAGTCACTTCACATTTTTATTCAAGGACATAAACATCGAGAAATGGCTGACAGGTTCCCCCACAGACCCCTCAAAAATAAACTGCAAAAGAAAAAATCTGACAATACTTGACAGTACGCAATCGAAGCATCGTTGCCTCGAGAAGGCTCCGGCTGCCGCTATTCATTCCCGTCGCCTCCAACAAGAGGTGAA
>NW_017805120.1:1027018-1028410 GCF_001891065.2 Hippocampus comes | reverse complement strand
TTTTGGAGACTGCCGCTTGGGTTTTCTTCTCTCACTCACCCCTGTTCCACTTGTTTGGCGTGCCAAACGGCTCCTCTTTGCCCCTGCAAGTATAGAAATGCAACAAAAGAAGCGTGCGCGCCGATTGGTCGGCGACGCCCATCCCGCCTGCAAAGTGTCCACAAGAGAAAAGGGCAAAACGGGAAAAGCTCATCGAGGATCACCAAAACCTACATCGGACCGCTGCCGATGGGAGAATCAGATCACGGACTGGGACAATGCAAACATTACTGGAGCAGAACAACACAAATAAACAAACGATGGCTCAGAGAAGCAACAGAGACCAGGAAATGGCGCACGGACACTCAAAGAGATGAAAACTTTTGTTCTTGTACACGTGGAATTGATTTCTCCAGACCCCGCTCTGGACGGAGCTGGCCGGGAAGAGCACAGGGGTCGAGACGTCACGCTGGCTTCCAAAGGGGAGGAAAAAAAAAAAGCCAAACACAAAGCTTAGCCTGCGGAAAAGAAAAATGAATTGCATACGCAAGTAGAGGTAAGATCTGTCCAAAATAAATAAATCGCGCACGACCTGAGGCTATGAAAGCCCGACCCGACCAATGAACTTGATTTGCGGGCCCAAGCAAACCCGAAATTTCATATTTTATTTGTGAGTATTTTTGGGCAGAAAAAAAAAACGCAAGATTTCTGAAGGTTAAAATAATCTACCGGTATTTAAATGAACGTGGTAAATGCATTTGCACAACGAAATAACGCTGAAACACAGAATAAGAGGCCAGACAAAGAGACCTTGATGCGCATTTGCTTAATTACACAGAGAAATCCTGCAGCCCACTAGGCTTTAAATAGAATAATTCAAAGCAAATAGGTCAAGATCGATGAAATTATTTCTATACTTTTGTTGAAACCAAATTTAACATCAAAGTTTCAATTTTCGTTGTCTGTAATTTGGTGCGACACGTGCGCAGTGCATGCTCAGCGTCTGGCCGTCCGCACTCCTGTTTCGCAGTTCAAGAGCAATGACATTACAGCACCTTCTCCGTTTGATCCAAATTGTTTGCTTTAAAACAAGTATTCCTTCATTTCGTATCCGAGCATCATTTTAGTATACATTTATTTTTAAAAAAGTCAGCGAGAGAGAAGCCCAACCCGACCCAAACCAACGATTGACATTTTAGGGCCCGATCTTACCTCTATACACAAGAACACAAATGTCACCCAAGAGTCCCATCAGTTGTGCATTTTTCACTTGGGTGATTCTTACGCTGCAAGTCATGAAAGGAGTTTTCTCCCTTCATGACTTGCAGCGCAACAATGTCGGCAAATTAAAAGTGACAGAACAACAACAATAAAAACAAAAAAACAAAAAAACAATCACTTTACTGGGCGTGG
>NW_017805120.1:1025657-1026253 GCF_001891065.2 Hippocampus comes | reverse complement strand
CCCTGCAACCCAAAAAGTAAAACATTTTTTCAGGTGCCCCTCATTAATTCGATTGCCATGCGTTTTGTCACCTCCGCACGCTCTTCCAATTCATCGGGCTCCTCTTCCACCCTCCAAACCACTCAAACTACTTTTGTCCGGTTCTCGTCTTCATGCTGCTCTAATTCGCTGGCGCATCCTGTCCCAAATGGCGACTTCACACTGCAAAAAACTAAACACTCTGGTTCTGCATTTTTCACGACTCAAACCGTTGGGTTTCTTACTCTCGCCTCATGGATCTTGTTGCCTCTCGCCGCCCGCAAGTGGACGAATAAAGATGTACTTTGGGCTGTGTTTGGAGCAGAAAGGGCTGAAAATGTGCATTCGTGAAACGATTCAGGCTTCCACAATCATATTCACGTTTGTAGAACAGAGAAGGACATTGGTGAATAACCTGCAAAGGGAGGGTGGGGGGTTAGACATGCAAGTGGGCTTCCTCATATTGGGTGAGGGAAAAAAAAAACATTTTTGACAAAGACAGTAAGCTTCATAAAAACAGACCTATGAATCAGAGAAATAAATGCGCACCACCTGACAGAAAATGCCATGTTCAAACA
>NW_017805120.1:1024693-1025443 GCF_001891065.2 Hippocampus comes | reverse complement strand
GAGAAACAAAGAGCACACTGTACTCCAAGGGAAAGACGAATGGCGCTCCAACCTCCAACGCTGCAAATCGGGCAACAAGCAAAAGGACATCGTGAGAAAGGACAAAAAGCGACAAATAATGTGCTCGTGTGCTCACTCAACGAATAAATGCCCACGCAGTCGGTTGCCATCTTGCCGCAGCTGTGCACCGCGCTCGATTTATTCCCCCTGCACACCTGACTCCAATTCATTTACTAGCCTGACGTCAGTTGGCCAATCCGAGCGAACCTTCTTCTTCCGCTGCTTGTTCAACGGTGTTTTGCGCACTAGCGCCACTCGTTGACCCGCCAGGGTGAGTGCTTTGGCTTACCCCGGAAATTGCCCGACGCAAGCCCCGGCCCTCGCTCCTTTCCACACTGCAAAACAAAAAAAGAGCTCTATCATAATCCTGCATGTGCTTCTTCCATGTTCCATCTGTCGCACCCATTCGGCCAACGTGTGTCAGCGGCGTGCCAGCTGGGTGCTTCAGCCGAATGAGGACCTCCGGAGGGGCCCACTGCTGCGAAAAGAGGCTTCGAGAATGTTTTTCCTCCCATCGGCGCAGCTCGGGAATGTATTTGTTAGCAAGCTCGCAAAAAGTCTTAAAAGGACCACTGGCAGAACCATCATCCGCATCTGTCAAGCGTGTTCACGTTTTGGTTTTGGGCCATACTTACAAACTCAAAATTGGAACTTGCCTGTATATTATTGCAAAAACCTGAAGCCCCCACC
>NW_017805120.1:994646-1021358 GCF_001891065.2 Hippocampus comes | reverse complement strand
GCTTCCCCCGGAAATTGCCCGACGCAAGCCCCGGCCCTCGCTCCTTTCCACACTGCAAAACAAAAAAAGAGCTCTATCATAATCCTGCATGTGCTTCTTCCATGTTCCATCTGTCGCACCCATTCGGCCAACGTGTGTCAGCGGCGTGCCAGCTGGGTGCTTCAGCCGAATGAGGACCTCCGGAGGGGCCCACTGCTGCGAAAAGAGGCTTCGAGAATGTTTTTCCTCCCATCGGCGCAGCTCGGGAATGTATTTGTTAGCAAGCTCGCAAAAAGTCTTAAAAGGACCACTGGCAGAACCATCATCCGCATCTGTCAAGCGTGTTCACGTTTTGGTTTTGGGCCATACTTACAAACTCAAAATTGGAACTTGCCTGTATATTATTGCAAAAACCTGAAGCCCCCCAACCCCCCCCCCTCCTCCTTTCGTATCCACAAGAAAGCCAACAGAAGGGGCTCACCTATTTATTTATTTATTTATTTATTTTTGTATTTCAGTGAAATAAACGCATATGTATTGTATTCTCAAGCATTTCATTTCGCAGACGGGGCGGCTGGGACATGACACTATTAGGCCGCGCACGCTTTCAAGTGGCGCGGCGTAAATGAAATGAAACGTCGCGTTTTCCTTCTTGTTGGTTTCTATGCCGAGTACAAATTGGAGGATCCCTCGCCTTGCAACGTGATTTACAGTCTGCGGCGCATTATTTCCACTTGATTCATGTGGGTGTCTGCGGCACACGGAGGTTCATAGAAATGCCAGGGTGCGCCGTGATTTACTCGAGTCAAATGTCTGCGTGTTAGATGTCCGAGGCTCACGCATTCATGCATTATGCACCAAGACGCCGACATGACCTTCAGCCGTTGCCGCGTTGTCCGGGTGCGCACACGCGAGACTGGGGCTTGACCCTTTCGGGGTCGCGCACAAGACGCCTTTCAGATGTTTACGCGGCAAGCTGGCGGCGTGGGCTCCACAACGTCACGGCATCATTTTGATTTAACTTGGGCATATTTGGAGGTAAGCTATACGCTTGTAAGTCACACGCAAACTTCAAAGAACATCTAAAAGGCTTCCACGTTCCAGGCCCTTACCGGAGACACCAGCAAAAAATAATAATTTAAAAAGTAGGACTCTATCATTTTTTTGCTCTTAAAAACACAGTCAGATTATTATTAAATTGAATGTAAAGAATTAAACATGCATTGCTACAACAGGCATGATGTAACTGGTGTGCATCCCTTGGCCACTAGAGGGCAGCACAACACATCGACTACTCCAACACTGGATGTGGATTTGGTTTCCTTTTGTTTTTTAGCAGTAAGCTAGCAGGCATTCCTATGGCAAAGGTTTTTTTTAAAATACGTAATGTATAATTGTCTTTGTTTTATGTTTCCTTCGAGAATTAGTGGGGGCGGGAGTTAAAAACATTCACCTGCCCAAACGCTGCTTGTTGTCAGGTTGGCTGCCACCATCTACTAGAACATGAATATCAAATTTTCACTCACATTTCAGGTTAAAAAAGCGTTATGTCCAAAAACAACTTGGGCCACTCCTATGCCAATGCGTACTTAAAACAAAGCAATCCAAATGGTGCTTTTTTTAAACGACAGCGCTGACATATTTACACAGCTTCCAGCGGGTGACGGCGATGCAAGTTGACATGTACCAAACCTGCAATGTCCCAAAGCCATCTGCGCCTGTCAGCTCCACCGACATCAGCGACATCGTCTCCATGCCGCCCTGACACATGTCACAAACTTTTACATGTCTGCTCTTTTTCGGCACGGCGATGCGCTTGATCGGGGCGTGCGGCGGGATACGCGTACAACAATCAAGCCGTCGCATTAGCCAACGAAGCTAACGAGCCGGCTCAAATTAGAGCCGATCATCTAACGGGATGCACTCTGGAAATGGGCCACAGTCTCGAGCTTGACAAGTGGAGGGAAGATTTAAAGTATGAGAACTATGAGGAAAAACTAACAAAAAAACCCCAACAACTATTTTGATCGAATGGAACACACGACATGAACAAATGAAAAATAATGTGATGTATTACAATGAATAATGAAGCAACAGTCAGCAATGTTATGGTCGGCTGGCTCTGGGGTGATTGCAGTCGTTCACCTGACGTGAACTTTGAACCCCCTGTGATCAGCACTTTTGGCAAGGCAATCCATCAAGGTGCTCTTACTGTCATGAGGAGGAGGAGGAAGAGGAGGAGGAATGCAGCGTGGCAAGTGGCGGCTGCAGCTGCAAGTCAGTGGCGAAGCGGCGCTGCTCAAAGGCAGTCACGTCAGCCTGCGCATGCCACCCGTTCCAAAGTGGAAATGACGGGCTGCGTGAGCCGGTGATCGTCAGGTCCCGTGCCGGTGGACCCTTGTAAAGCATGAGAGCAAACGTTTTTGCCACATTTTTCAATGGACATTGTTCTGCACCTCAACCACCTGGGGGCAGTAAGATCTTGTCATGCAGAGTCGAACAGCGCTGTTCTGGCTCCTCTCTCCATCTTCTCAGTATGGCCAGATTGTTTATTCTGCGCAGAGGATAAAGAATAGACGCCACGGTTATAAACTGAGATTTCCGTTGCTGGGATTAATGAAATAGCTGTCTTCTTTGGATGCTGTCTAGCTGACATGAGCTCAGAGGCTAGCTATTCTATTTTGCTAACTTACGCCTGTTGTTTCCAAACATGACGAAAAGGGCGCGGTGACAGGTAGCAGAGGCGAGGACGAGAGACACTGGTGCCGTATTAGTGGCCGGCATCTTCCAACTTGCGGCGCGTGACGCTCAGCCAACTCGACAGCCCCGTCGACGGTTTCCCGTCCACACTTCCCTCTCGTCGTGACCAGCAGGCCCGTTGTGTCACGGCGCCGGGACCCGGGCCAGCCTGCCTGCGGACAAGCCAGAGTCAACGTGCGTTTGGTCACCTCGCCGGGGAAGTGTGCTCATTTCTTCCGATACGAGAACGACTCGAGGTGATCTGAACACTGGAGTGCGACGAGCTGTCTCCTTGTATTAACGTCCAAAATGTGACACGCTTAACATGGATAGCTTGTTAGCTCCTCACAGGTATTTGAATATGGGAATTTGTAAGTTTTCCATCAAATTCCCCCACCATTTTTCCATCAATGAATGAAAACAAAGCACGCATGAGTTTTTTTTTTTACTTTGCACGGGGTATCGCTTTGCTATTTTTTACTTTGACAAATTGGGCGCATTTCCATTTTGTTCAGTCCGAAACTAAATTGAGCTGATGTTTTCCCTTCGGTGAATCGCATCCATTTGGATGCTGGCTTGATTCTCCGGGGTCACCTCAAATACTCAAAACATGGCGACGGCGACGTGAAAGTAACAAACAAAACCCCCTCAAAGTGCGTGCGGGAAGAGCGTGGCCAAGCACCCTGACAGGCGGAGGTTTCACTAACACTGACGCAAGCTAATGAGGGAGCCAGAGGTGAAGCCCGATGCCGGCCCGTCGCCCGGCATCGGGCCCGGCTGATTGATGCGCTCCAGTCAAATGAGGCAGCGGCCTGAGTGATTTGACACTTGTCTGGCAGTGACACACGCTAACGCTCATCGGTGTTGATGGGCCCCGCTCGGCTCGAGCCCGCCCGCCGCACTTATTTTTATTCCCTTGTTCTTTTTTATTCCCGCCTTCGCTCTTCCTCCTCATCTCCTTGCCACTTCCAATCAGGGTTCGAGAGACGGAGGCCCTCAGGTGCTCGCTGATGAAGCACCGGGAGACGAGACGAGATCAAAGTAATCGCGGGGACCCGGGCGGGCTTCCAACAGTCCGAACTAACGGTGGCTTCAAAATATACATTTGGATGCGGATGAGCCAGCCTAATTGTTGACCTTTATTCTTCTGAATGACCTGCGCTTTTATTTGTCTATTTTTGGATACCACTCCCAGTTGTGGTTTACTGTCAAAATAAACATAAAACAAAGAGAATTATCGATTTAAAAACCACAAAAGTCTGCGCGCTAATGCTAACGCCGAATGAGAAACGTCATAGCTAACAAATAGCATCGGAAGTCACTGTTACAACACTTGGGGCAATGTCGATTGAAACACAAGTGCATGCGTGAAATCATCGAGACAGATAACATAATATTGCCAGACGTGTATTCTTTATCCCCGGCAAAAAAAGGACTACTATAATTGTAGCTCACTTTCAGAATATGAGTGACACCATTTGGGATTTTTTTGTTATTGACTGGAATGGATTAACGGCATTGCCATTCGTTTCAATGTGGAGAGATGATTTGAGATGCAAGTGTTGGCCATGGAAGATATTCAAATTGCATCTGGAGGTAAGGGAGTGTGGCTCTTGGACAAAATGGGGAAGTTGTGGCAGTGCTAAGCGAAAGCATGATCTGCGTGGCGGCGGCGGGGCTCGGGCCTGACAAAGCTAATTAGAATGGGACATGATACACAGCTCACGGCGCATTTCGTGCTTGGCGGCGCGACAGCGACGCAGCTGAGCTACGATGAGAAAGGCGATGAGGAGGAGGAGGCGGCGGCGGCCACGGGAAGAAGTATACCAACCGCGGTCACGAGAATGTCGTCAATAAGCTCGGCAAGGCGCAGAGTTGTCATCTTTTGTTAGTGAATGCACCTTCGCTACTTTTTTGGGGGTTGGAGGACACCCACCCAAAACTTTACCTCCATACAAATATTGAATCAAACAGAAGTTCCATTTGGTTCAAATGAAGAAAACCTTGCCAATAGGTGAGCCCAACTTGTTTGCAGAGTTTGTGCTGCAATGCGAAAAGAATCCAACAGGTGGCGGAAGACTCCTTCCCTCTGGAGAGTACAACCATTTTTGCCAGCTTGGAGTCACTGAAATGGAAGGGGGGGGAAGAAAGAAAAAAATCAAATGAAATCAACAATCACGTCTTCTTTAGCTTTTACAAGGAATCTTAACGGCTGGCCTCTCAAGAATGGCAAGCGCTTGCTGGCCGCTCATTTCAATAAGCTCTTTCATTTCCTTAGGTGCACACTTTGAAAAGGCCGCTCCAGCCTGCCTTGACTCATTTCCTCTTGGCCTCACAGATCACAGGCCAGATCTGGACGCCCCCCACCCCCAAACCCCTCTCCGCCCCCCCATGGCCAAGACCCTCATAATACGGCAGCTTGTCCGCAATTCATCTTGCCACATTATTAAGGCGGCCACCCACGGGCAAGGCCATGCAAGTCCCTCGTGCAAACACAAAGTGGAAATAACTCCCTTTAGACTTTTTAGTCCTCGGCCAATCGTTTCCCTTTCGAACCATCGCGCGCACTGGTCACTATATTAGGCACACTTGCACAATCTAACTAAAAATATGATGCAACGGGAGAAAATATGATGCAACGGTAATTCAGCCCCTGATAGCAGTTGGACTGAGCAACGGGGAATTTAGAAATGAGTAGACCCACAAAAAAAGTCTTAGGAGGCCATGCCGCGAAAGGCACAGCCAGTCCGCCATTTTGGCGCCATTAAATATAATGACGACACATTTCTGTTGGTATCACAGTGGAAACATTTACACAGAGATTGAGACAATTTTGAAACAGTATTTTTTTTTGCCAAAGCTATGTCACAACCACATTTGGGGGGACGATGACGACAAAGCATTCTGTTTGCATCATCCAGCACCTAAAAACATTCTCTCAGGTAGGACCAACGTTTTGAGCTCTTTTCCAACAATCAGCCATCTCTAACGTCGGAGTCGCTTAAACACAGATAAACGTGAAACAATGCCGCCTTTGTTGGTCTTGTGTTCACAACATGTGATTAGCGGAGAGAGGGGGCAAGGCGGGGTGGGTCGGGAGGGTAGGTGGGGGGGAAGTTAGGCTTGGCCTGATAAAAACTGTGAGAATAGCTTGGCATCACTTGAAAAGAAGAGGAATTTTTGCCTATTTTGCCTTCAAAGCCGAGCCAGTTGTATGGCGATATGAGCACTTGCGGTTCTAAAGCTATTGTGCGCGCTTTCAGAACGGTCTGACGGATGCCTGAGCGACACTTTGAAACGAGGCCTTGGAGGTAAGCAGGCAGCCTAAATGGACAGGACAGACAATCTGCATGTGGGGGGTAAAACTAAAATGAAAATGTCTTCTAGCGTCTGCATGCCCACTAAAGGCGGCGCGAGTGCAGAAAAGTGTCTCGGGGGCTGGTACACCTGTGGAGGGTTTCCAGAGATACGACTTATCTCGCATCCCGTCACAGGATAGGAACTCTTCAGCCATCCTGATGCTGAAGGGGGCTTTGCGGAGTGGGACAGTGGGTGCTGAGAGACGAGTGTTGTGCCAGGTGAGCCGTTTGGCAGCTGGCATTCCCAAGCTTGACCCCCCCTCCGAGCTTCCACATGCCTCATCAGCTGGCTCTAATCTGCACATACAGACAGCCCTCAGCCCTTGAGCTGCTCTGGGCGGCTGCAGAGCGTTGCGCTGAACGGAATGCGCTCAACTCCCTGCGCTGCGCTGCGACAACGGCACAATATTCAGACATCCATTTTCGACAGACTTATTTCATCGTGAACAAACCCTTGGATGTCATTTGACCAAGGCGGAGCAGTTAAGAAAACGGGGGAAATGGCGACTGACGTGACGCCCACCCAAAGTGGCACAAGACTGCGGCTAAGACTTAATGAAGTTCCACCCCGCACTTCAACATAGTTTCTTGGCACCCAGCTGCCACAAGATGGCAACGGCGTGAGGGTTCACCGCATATCTACTTTTGGCACACGCCGAAGTGGTCACGTCGCCATCGTAGGAACGGAACGGCCCGAAGCGAGGAGACCTCTGGACTGGACCAGCGGATCGCGGAGTGCAAATTTCCAGCCAGCACTGCGCCGCTTATCTCTTCGTGGTAAAGAAACGCATCTCTCATCCTGATGAACAAAGCAAAAAAGAAACTCCCCCCCATCCCAGTGCAGAGGGCCTAACGAGAGCAGATAAGCAGGATGAATTCTACGGAGACAATCTGTTATCGAGGATGCGGCGACGCGCCGACATTAAGGATAATCATATCTATCAGCGCGCTGCCAAACATCCCCGAATGAGAACAAAGCCCCTGCGCGCTCTCTCGGGCCGAGGAGGAGGATGACGATGAAGATGATTATGATGCTGACGATCCAGGAGGCCCAAAAGAATCAAGAGATACGGAGAACAGTCTGACGAGTTCAAGCATCCGCTCGTTTCTCAGCGCGATTGTTGAACGAGGAAGCGGCGGGGGTATAATGAGCCGTCTGCAGATTAAACGCGAAAACGACAACGGACGGTGGCGTCGGCACAAAACACATCCACTCGGTTTCTCCTCCTTATCCAGAGGGTACAAAACTGGACTCATCTACTTTTGTCATCGTTTTAGGTTCCGGTTAGCAGTAGTCGCTCAATTTACACTCCAGTTGCCAATGTTGTGCTAGTCCGTCCGTTGTTTACGTGACAGGGAGCTCCCTCGGCCTGTCGTCTTGCCGTTTCTCACCGCATTCTACCGACGCTGCCAAGAACATGTGTTTTTACTCAAATTAAGACTTACAGTTGTGCCGTCAGCGTCGAATGATTGATACGATACGAAAAGCAAAGTCAAACATGAGTGCCGCTGGGCCTCCCGCTGACTTTTTATTTTCATCTTGGCTCAAAGGATCACTCCTTCATATCCTGCCAGCGGGTTCAAGTTCTGCGCTTGCCGTGCGCGCCAAGCAAAACTTTATTAACATTTTGTAACGCCGCAAATCAAATGAGATGGCGTGACGCGTCGGTGAAATTTGGTCCGGTGCGACTGTGAAAGATGGATTACCGTTCGCAACGACAGTGCAGAGTTAATCATTTCAACCTGTTAAGAACACGTCACCGCAATCTTTTTTTCGGAAATTAAAGATGAAGCAGCGATGAATGCACCAGTCCTCCAAATGATCAACATACTTCGACACACACACACACAAAAATTTATGTTGGTCATGATGGTAGTACTTGGTGTAAAAAGTTGAAGAACAAGAGGAACAGACGTCAGCATGTGTCGACAGCACTGTGTTTCATGTCTTTGTCACCTGAGACCAAGAGGCGGGCCTCACAGTGCCAGGACCGCGTCCAACACTCACGCGGCGGAGGTGTGGGCAGACGAAAGGGCTCTGCGGAGCGGGGCGGGGCGGCTCATGTTGCCCGGTGGGATCATGTGACTTCAGGCGTCCAGACACAAGTCTTTCTTTTAATTTCCACGCAGCGGTGCTCTGCCTTTTGTTTCCGATAAGATGTATAAATGATGAGCTGCCTGACAAAGTAAAGCATGGAGGTGGGTGGCTGTGGGGCGGGGTGGGGGTCGGGGGCGGGGCCCTCGGGCGGCGCATCAGTCATGCTCGGCCTGTCAGCAGGTAACTGATGGGGGCCCTACAGGCACAAAGACCTCTTTTAAGGAAAAGAGGGGAAGAACTGAAGCTGGTGTTGGCTGACTCGTATTTAAGGGACTCTTTAAAGCTGTAGTTCTCAAACTGGGGTCCCTAAGGGGAGCCATAACTTGGGGTAGTTTGCAAACGTCCTGTCATTTTGAAAGTAGTCATTTAGTGTCATTTAGTTTATACCAACATATGGGAACTGTGCAATGAAACAAAATAATTAAATGAGTCACAATGATGGAGAGGCATCACCCTACAATATGTATCGATAAAACACAAAACAAAAATGGCTACGACATGAATAAATATTAATTCTTTAAGTACAACACATGAACGGAGCAAAAAATTCTTTCCATCCATTCCAATGACAGCTCCTTTTTTTTGTATGTGTGTAAAACAGAAAATATGACACTGCTGCCCGCGCAATGTGCGATAAAAGAAAAAAGTACTTACAAGCTTATCTGGGATACGCAGGATGAAGAGCAACGTTGGCAAACAATCCACTGCCGCGTGAGTCATTCAACATCAAAGCCTAAAAATACAGTCACAAGTTTTAATTGAAAGAAAGAAAAAAAAACCCAAAACATTTTGAAACAATTGCATCATGCACCAAGTGTCTGCTCAAGCTTTTCACTCTTGACAAATTTTAGGAGAGGAAATAACAACAACAGTGCGGAAGAGTTAAAAATGGGTGCAAATTAATGACGTTACATGAGCGTTGTGAAAGAATTCCCACCGCGGCGCCGCACCCGCAGAGGATGATCTCATCGCGTAAATAAATCTCTTTTATGAGCTTTTGAATGCAACGTTTAGCTTCATGGTTATATTTTGCTTTCATCTCGCTACACTTCGGAAGTATCAATCTTCGTCGCTGGCCAATGGTGTATGACTACTGTGATGTTGAGAGCATCTTACAGCCTCCGGCGATTAGTCGAGCATCACCTACAAGTGGACACGAGATGGTGGATTAGTTACAAAAGATTGCCTGATATAAAAATGAATTGAGCGCTAATGTCACGTAATAGAATAACACTTTGCAATTTTAACCACAAGTGGCAAGTACAGGACTAGCTAAAGGCTAGCATCACAAGCTAACGTAGCAGTCTTTCTTTACTGTATACATAGCTCGCATAGCATATGCATAAGTGAAATGAAATCAAACAGACGTGCCATGAAGTGTGAACAGTACACACGCTTTTAATTGAACACGTTTTTTTTTTCTTTTCTTTTTTTTTTTAAGAACTTGGAGGTTCTGATATAGTACCGAAGACAAAGTAAAAGGGTGTAATTATAACTCCAGGTGGGAGCGGGTGCTGAATGAGCACCTTCAGGAGCACAATTACCAAAGTGTCCGCATTAAATTGATGTACGAGTGCTTTATGTGTAGGAACTGCTGAAATTTTAATTCGGCTCTCATTAGGCGCTGACAGAATGTCATTGAGATGGCATTATTCCAAGGTCACACCACAGGGGCAGACAAAAAAAAACCCTGAAGATGAATTGAAAGAGCATCCATCCTATAGATGACAAGCTAAAAAAAAAAAAAAAAAAAATCCTACTACTACAGTGCATGGCTGTAAATGAACAGAATGTCTCCACACCGGGCCATATTTAAGTGGTCACTTTCGTGGCGACATTAAGTGGAACCACGTTTGGTCACCTAAGTGCAACACTATTTAATATATCAGGTGGACTCCTATTTGGTTCAGTGGAACCATATTAAATGAAATCATATTTAGTGTAATCATACTTGGTCACTTAAGGTGAACCAAACCATATCAGGTGTACCTGAATTTGCTCACTTTAACGCAACCATATTTGGTCACTTAAGTGAAACTGGTTGATTTAGGTGGACTCATGTACATCTGCAAAAACACACTGTAGTATGTTATGTTTTATGAGACAATTTTTGGGGGGGTTGAATCAGGAAGGGCATCGAGGGTAAAAAAAACCCGAAATATTTGAAAGCCAACAGTTGGAAAAAAAAATTACAAGTGAAATACAACTGAACTCTACGTCACAAATGCACTGTGCTGAAAAAATGTAAGCACTATAATATTACGGCCAGTTTGAACACTGAATGCCATGAGTCCTTCGCATATGGCTGCACATCACCCCCTCACCCCCCCACCCAAACAACAGTAGTTGGCTAACCTGATCATTCATGACACATTTTATAAACAGTGTAAGCTCACAGTGCTGCCAATCAACATGATTGATTGCAGCTCGCCTTGAAAGAAGAGTGACGCGTCAGGAAAAAGTTTTTCTTTTTTTCTCAAGCGGCGCATTCGAGGGCTGCCACAGAAAGCGGTGATTAATGTCCTCTCCGCGGGTAATCCCATACCCCGAGCTAATGAAGGAGGAATTTATCACGGGGCAGATGTCACCATGACGGCACTCCAAGTAGCTGGGAACAATTTATTTTCTTTTTCGTAATGGTCCTGAAAAGTACTGATGTGTCGGGAGTGAGGGGAGGAAAAAAAAAAAACACTGAACAAAGACACTTCAAAGTATGAGTGCGCCCCAACCGCTGCATTTAGCTCTCACTTTGCAAAAAAATCACAAGTGATGTGCATATGCGGAGTGAGGGGAAAAAAAAAAAACACACTGAACAAAGACACTTCAAAGTATGAGTGCGCCCCAACCGCTTCATTTAGCGCTCACTTTGCAAAAAAAATCACAAGTGATGTGCATATGCTTAGCAAGAGGCTAGCGCAAGAAGCCCATGAAACAGTCTACGATTCCGTGCTTAGCGCTCCAAAGTGTAAAATGAAGTCAAGCGCTAACTTCATGTAAAATGAAATGCAGGACTCGATCACAGATGAGCACATGGCTAGTGAGGGGTTAGCGTGAGAAGTTAACGACGCAGTTTGCGACATTCGGTGCTGGCAGAGGCAAGTGCAAAGTGAAATTGAGCGCTGTCATTTTAATTGCTAACACCCAAACTTTTTATCACAAATACCATGCAAATTACTGAGTGGAGTGTGACTGTGAGTTGTTGTTGTCTTTCAGAGGGTGAAAAAATGAAAATCTTTGTGCAAATTACTGAGTGGAGTGTGACTGTGAGTTGTTGCTGTCTTTCGTAGGGTGAAAAAACAAAAATGTTTGTTTTTTTAATTGCGGTTAAATATGTATGTAAGGTTAACAACATGCAACATTGTCAGCAAAGCAAACGTGCTTAATCTGGTGGCGCGGACATAATAAAAGCAACGACATGTCGCAACATCTTCCTGTTGATTAGTCGTCACATGCTGCTCATGAATCCATTTCCCGCTGCAATTATGAGCGATGGCGCTGGCTTTAAACTTTAACGGCGTGCTTTACGAGGCGCACTCCAACGCCAGTGCCTCCCGACCGGCCCGTCTCGTCACTATAATTGCCCTTGCTGTTGTTCATGGGGAGCAATGACCTCTCCACACGCTGTCAGCGGTGTGATCAGCACAACTGCACGTTATTGACGACTTTTGCATCAAAAACAAAATGAGGGATCGCTAGTGGGTGCTGCCGTATTGGTTAGCAAGAGTTCAGACGGGTTACACTTTTACAGGGATCGCTAGTGGGTGCTGCCGTATTGGTTAGCAAAAGAGTTCAGCCGGGTTACACTTTTACGACTAATGCGAGAGTTGGAAAGTTCCTGGGAATTAATGAATACGTATAATTTAAAAAAATTCAAATTAAAATGACTGAGTTATGGAAAAAAAATGAAATGCCAAATATATTGAGTTATTATTAAAAAAAATAAATAAATAAAAGGCTGATCTGAGTAAAACGTAAGCAACTTGGTGGCCTTGAGTGCTAAAGCCTGTTCCTCACACCAGATTTTGAGATTTCACACAGAGAAGGCCAACAGCTGCGATCTTGGCCAACAACAAGCGGAAACGGCATTGCGATGACGTCAGGGGGGGCGTGGCCTCAAACAGCAGCGTTTCGGTCAAGCATCAAAGAGCCGCCACAAAGACGGAGGAGCCGACCGCCGGCTGCTTTCAACAGAGGGGCCGGCTGGAGGTCACGCACGCGGATGAAAGACTTCACAGCTGGCAGGTGGAGCTCAAGGAGGCATTGTTCGGCTGCCGACGCAAATCTGATTCCCAAACATGCGCTCGCTCGGACCGACAGGCAGTCAAACACGCCGAGTGTCGCCAATGTTTGTTTTGACACGCTTCATTGATGGCGATTTCAAACACACTTTTGAAATGTGCCACGAGAACAGCTTGTCGTCAATTGTGAGGACATTTAGTGACGGCACACGCAGGAACAGGCTTGACTTTTTAGTGAACAAAACTGTTTTTTTCTTTTGTTTAAGAAATTGTCAAATCAATTGAGTGTTTTTCTTAGGAATCAGAGCATCATTAGTTTGTCTTGTTTTCCTATTAGGAAAGTGAAGTGCCAGTCGTTTTTTTTTCTGAGTAAACATCAGCACTTCGAAAACTGTAAAACAAGGACTGTATTTATCTTCTGAGGAAGGCGCAACATAATGCTGTCTTGCTTTTGTGGGTCCTTCGTGACTTCGCCTCCAACTCAAGACAGTTTCAAGCGTGACGCTTGAGCAAAAGCGCAAAAGCATCTGGATTTGCTGTGACGTCCACCATCTGATGTTTGGCAAGCTTCTAACTGTCTCTGCCTTTCTTAAGGCGATTTGTTTTGGGGGGGTGGGGTGGGGTCTTCTCGTAATAGACGCGCGTCACAAATTCCACGTTACTTTGCGGGCTGGGCTCTCTTCCACAATGGGGTTCATGACACACGTGTAAACACGGCCCAAAAGACAGGAAACACCTTTCTGTGGGTTATTCTTCGCTTGGGCCTAACAATGACTGACCTGCTCATACCCACAAAACAAAGGCTCCTTTTCAGCTCGACGCGCAACAACGTGACATCATGATCATAAATATATTCCATCAGCCTGCCATGCTGTCAGTTCGCCGGAATCAAACAACTCCCGCAGCAAACGATTCCTTTAAGGTACTCCTGGACGCTAAATGATTCATCGCGGCGGCCGCATTGTTAAAAACGCCACTTAGGGAGGTTGGGTGGGGCGGGGGGGCAACGCTTTGCTTCAAGTCAATAAAAGCTTGTCTGAAAGCATATTAATGCCTTGCGCTTGTTCACGGACACAAGGGGGAGCACGTTGAGTGGATCGAACCTGGCATCCTGAAAACTGCACTTCTCAAACTTTTGACACCAAGTAGCACCTCCACAAAGACTTGCAGTAGCTATCCCACTACCTTCGGTTTAAGGTCCCCCCCACTTAGACACGTCATATCGCTCTCTCACTACCACCGGTAACACCCAGCAACGTTAGCTACAGTTAGCTAACAGATTGTACAGTTAAAATGTGAACACAGTGTCGAAGTTTTTGATTTCCAACTTCATAACTATCATAATCGACCCAAAACACACTTTGCAAACACACAAATGGCGAGCGATTTCAAACATCGGGCTGTCACAAAGGCGGCCAAACTGCTTTGCCCCGCGCCAAGCTCGTGTGGGTTCAAAACATTAACGCATTGACAACATGATGGATGACACGCGGTTAAGTGGTTCTCCCGTCACACGGGCTCGCAAAACTTGTTCCAGAAGCGTGAAAACAAATGAGTGTTTGCACATGGCATCAAGCGCCGATGTGCTACTAATTAGAAAATGAGACGACAGACGCATGGCACTTACATGCAAATGGTCGGCAATCATCAATATTAATTAGCGTCATTTCCTTTTGAAGTGTTCAAGTTGTCTCCGAAAGAACCAGACAGCACTACTCATTTCTAATTATGTTGGCATTCAAATTTAAAATACGTATGTGAGGTGGGGGGGTGTAATGTATTTTTTTAATTTTTTATTATTTATACCTTTCGCAAGAAACGGGTTCAACTGTACTACTTTTGAACAAGCCAAAACTTGGGCGGCATCTTAGGTTAACGACAGCAGGAGGACAAAAATCGACATCCAGAAGGTGAGTTGCTCGGTGCATAGTTGGCTGGTTTCAAAAACAAAACAAGCGGACCCAGAAGCCGGTTCAAAAGGGCTTTTAAAAAAATGATTCCGTAGTTTAGGCGACGGAGGATCCGCGCTGTGGCAGCCTGAGCGATGGGGGGTCACTTGGGCTCTAAAACAAAGAAAACGGCCCCAGCGCTAGAAAAATTTGTCAACGTCCTCGCGCCTCGAGGCACCGGCCTGCCTCGCCTCATCTGACCCCGACCCCTTTCCTCAAGATAAATACCTCTGTCAACATTCACCTTCAGTCCCTGGACGCAAATTCAACTTGTCATCCATCATCCTTCTGTGTCATTTACCCCCAGTATTGACTTTCGGACCTCAGCTCTGAACATGACCAAGCAGGTTAACACCCCCACGCCCAAGACTCAATTTTCAACTAAAAAGCTCATTTGATAATGTACCTTTCTCCACATAGATTGAATTGCTCCTCACAAATTCCGAAACAGAATCATCTTCATTGGCCAAGTATTTTAAAGTGTTAAGTTTCTGCCACCCGGATGTCGTGTTACGCTTATTTTTTAACAACCATCATGAAAAGATTGTAAAGAGCAAAGGTCAACATTTGAGGACATGCGCTACGTTTATTATTACCGCAGCTATGAGCTTACATGCTAATTCCTTTTCACTTTTCTGAGTCAGGTTTTCGTATTTTACTCGGGTCGTTATTAGCGGCCTGCTTAAAAGGGAGCGGCAGTGCACTGGCGTAGGGGCGGGGTGGGGGGTGTGGGGTTAAGATTATTAATTGTTTTGGTGTCACAGCCGCTGTGTGCACCCGCTGATTTAATCAGCTAAATTCACCACAGTGGGAGCTAGCCTTAAAGCGCCACGACCATATACAGCAACAAAGCCGCCATTACCGGCGTGATTTACACGTATGGCGTCCGCGTAACATTGATTGGGCGAACTGTGATGTTCGTCGCATTAGCGTCGCGCTATCCTTTGCACAATTTTCCTACGTGAATGTGCACTCATGTTGAAGGATTGCTTTGACCGAGCTGACACTAGAGGCAGCCTATTAGCTATTAGCTAACTAAGATTGTTACTTCACTATTTATAATAACGACATCAACCAATTAATTAATGGGACGGATGAATTAAAAAAAAAAAAGTAAAAATATTACAATGAACAAATGATAGTACTAAAAGCAAAAGTACGTCAAATTCTCCCTATTTATTTGGACAATTTTTTTTTCTTTTTAAATTATGACAGGACTATGGATGCAGAGATGCTTGGTGAGCCAGATTCATATCAAATCTTTGCCCTACCCGTCAGAGAAATTGATAAGCACTGAGCTGTGTGTGCACGTGTAAACGTGTGTGTCCACTAATGACTTGGGGAACTTGTCTCTCCCTCCGTCACAGGTACAATCTTGTTTGCTCCCATCCCTCAGGACCTTGGACCCCAGAGAAATGAAGAGGCTTCTTTATCCTCCCTCACCTGGCCGCACGGTCTCGGCTCCTCTAATCAAGAGCGCGTCGGCTCGGCCGGCCGGCCCGATCAGGAGGGACAAGGGCCCCGTGTTGCAATTAAGTCGCGGCGTTGAAAGCAAAACGCTACGTCGGTCCCGGCGGGGCCGAAAGCTGCAAAGCAGGCCTGATTAACACGGCGTCAGTTCGTGAACAAAGGCCCAGTGACGCACACCAGCGCTTCCCAACATGTACTCAGCCAGGCATACAGTTCACGTTCGAAAAATATTGTGGCACACCACCAAAGACGACCCCTGCCCCCACGTCCAAATATGGTCAAAGTCACATCAACTTACGAGGCGTGTTAAAATGTGACATCTAAATGTAAATATGAATATAAATGTGATGTCCGTACTTTCAAGCCACTCTTGCCAGCGCCAATAAATAAGAGCCCACCCACCCCCTCCGCCAAGGTGAACGGCTCACAAATGGCGGCGGCCGCAGGCTGAGTAAACCACAAGCGACGGCTCGGCTGACGCGAGGCGAGCCGACAGAGACGGATGGATCGATAGACGAGCGCATATGCAGATGGGGCCTACTGATAAACTCCCGCCGACAACAGGCCAAACACTTGGAGCTCGTCTGCCCGGCTGTCCGTCACGTCGCCCGTTAGTTTGCACGCACTTCAGGTCGGATGTCCTCAACCCGCGACCGCAGGGCGCCCGGGCCGACCCGCCGGCCACGTTACATGCCAAAACGCTTTTTCGTCACTTGTCAGTCCGGATGGCGCGCCGCGTCACTCCGGACGTCTCGGCGACTGCGTATGACAAGGAGCGAGCTCGCCGGGGATGCCAGCGAGTACGACGGCTTCGACAAATACACGAGTGCCTTCGCGCGGGAGTGGAATTCGTTCCGCGACCACGCTCGCTTGTATCTCAAATCAAGTTAGAATTTTTATTCCATGTGGTTTGGGACCGACTTGCCTGTTTAAACAGAAATTGATGCTGGCATCCCATCTCCCTTCCGTGCTAAAAACTTGACTTCGGATATCATCTTTTTGACTGACACGTCGCACAATGCGCCCGATGTTCAATTGACACACAAGGGTTTGTTTACTAGCAGGCCTACGGTAAGGTAAAAAGGTCTCCGCTGTTGCGAACATGACTACAAGTGGAGGCGTCGTGTGAACCGGGATGAATAATGGAGCGCTTCCCAGAGAAAGCTGCACTCTTGGTGGCAGGAGGTTAATATTCTCACATGTCATTAGGTGGCCGGGCCGGACTGACGGCTCATTGAATCGGGCAGCAAATGATTTCCTCATGCCGCAGAGGACAGAGCACTTCAAAGTGAAGCAGTGGGGAGGGGGCGTGGGGCTGTTTGGGTGGGTGGGAGAGTGGGCGGCGGGGGGCTGAGGTCAGGACAAGCACTCCACTTTGATTAATGACCGGAGCTCGGCAAAGGTTGCCGGTAGGTAAGAATGTGACGCCGAATTGGATGTGAAAGCGGGAGGGGGGGAGCGACTTTAAGCTGGATTTGACCCGGCTGCACATAAAAGTCCCGCGCGGCGCACACCGTCACCGTCGGGCTGACTTGATGACTTGTGACAGCCAAACTCACGCACCCTCTGGCTTGTGTAGTCATGACTTTTCACTTGTTGCCTGACAGCTTTACCTAATAGTCGCATGAGCACTTGCGGATACCGGACAGAAAAGTGTCGACGTAACCTCAAAACAGGAAACCCTCGTAATTGGGGGGGAGTTTGGGACCAAGTCAACATTCGCAAGTCGGAAAGAACGCCAAAAATGGTTTGGACAGAGTTGACAGTAACGCTCTCGTCATTGCAACGGTTACAACCCGCGATATAGAAATACACTACCGACTTCAATACTCCCTAAATTTCATTGTCTGGGACAAGCCAAGCCACCCCCGCCCTCTAAAAGTCTTTTCACGGCTTTCCACCGGTAATAAGTTTCACTCCTTTTGTAAACAACAAAAGTCCAAATCTCCTTGATCTTCTGACTGTGAACAAGCGGCGAGGAATGTGAGTGACATGCTGGTCGGCGCTAAACACAGCGCGTGCACCTGTTAGGACAATGTGTTGCTCACCCCCCCCCCCCCCAAAAAAAAAAAAAAACGCACATGAGGCAGCTGGAACCCTTTTAATTAGCGCTAATTACCTTAGCGGAGAACGGTCGGCAGGCTAGAAGGGATTTGTCAGCGCGTGAGAGATCAGAAAGACAGGAGGTGCTCGCGTTTTCCTTGCGCTGCGTCAAAAACTAATAAGGAGGCCGATAATGGGACCCGTGAGGATAACGGCCCAAGTGGTGGCGCGTAATCCCCACTCAGGACTAATACCACCGACACGACACACACGGTGCCGTTCTTCACCCTTGTACACCTGACTGTAAGACTTGAGCGACCCTTTTTCGTGTTGCTATTTTGGACATATGGCGCCGACACGGAATGGTGTTGATCGAATCTTTTTCGAGAGACAGACATGATGACAAGACTCCCAAAACCCGCATCGAACTGGACAATTCTGACTGATCTCTGTGTGAAACCGGTTCAGGAATGTCTAATTGCTGATCAAATTTTCCCTTCAAAGTTAAAAGTGCCTTTAAACTTCCCCATTAGCCGCCCCGTCCCCCCAAGCCCCTTCCGTTACGTACGAGGTGGTCTTTCTTGTGCAATGAGCCGGTGGTCCGAGAAGATTGTCACTTCAAAGCCGTGTCAATCTGGGATTAAGGATTCGGGGTTTTTTTTTTTTTAGCTTCTTGTGTTACTTCCGAATTGGGCACATTTTTGTGATCATTGCGTACAAAGTCCACTGTGTGACTTTAAGTCTCATTCACTTTCTGTCTCCATTGTTACATGGGCAAGAGGGGTGAAAGGCAAGCCTTTGTCGGCGACCGCCAGAGTGTCGTCTGGGGTCAACCTCCTGCAAGGAAGGGCACACATTGAGTTTGGGGGTACCTCTGGTTTGTGTGGAGAAGAGAATCTTCAAATAATTTAGCCAAACAAAGAGGGCGGCATGTAAAGGGCAAGAGAACAGACACAGGAAACAGATGAATAAGCAACATCAATTACCAGCCGGCGACCTTGGGAAGGCCGGATTAAGCCGCACATCTCACGGCAAATGGCTGCACATCACAGCTGACAAGGCCACAGAGGGCTTGTGGGTGCTGAGACGTTTAATGCGCAGCCCGCCGCCCCCGCCCTCTTCCAAATAAGCTTGCGAATTCCTCGGGATGCGATGTGTAAAACGGGACGTGTGGGGCCGCGGCGCGAGCAAACAAAAACTTTCGACGAGGCGAGCGCACGAGAAGACCTTCAATTGAGGCAAAACAATACGGCAAAAGCTGTTCAATACTTTACAACGTATTTCATTACGGCGTGGGTGGTTAAGCTTTCTTTTTTATTCGGTGGTACACAAAAATAGTGCAATACAAAGCAATATTATTGCTACGTTCTGCCATCGATATACACCTCGTGACATGTTATATAAAACTGCGGATGTCAGGATTCTGGATGAAGCAATTTTTGCATTTGTGCTAATCTCCTTTGCTAATCCAATTGGCCAGGGAAAACGCAAGCTTTGTAGTCACCGACCTTACAAATGATCATTTAGAATGGGGAAATTTGCAAAATCACGACACGGGGTTTGAAATTTTGCCGCTCCCCCCCACCCCGATGTCTTTCCTGGTCAGCCATTACTCACAATAACGCATGTTACCATCAGAGAGAACTTGCTTAAAATTCAATCCACTTTGGCGTCATTATCATTCATCAAGATAACGAATGACTCCTTCAGAGTATGGTAATTATGGTTTGATAAATCATCAGCAGAAAATTAACTGGACGTCAAAACATTCATGGGGCGAGGAGGAGGCGGGGGGGGTGATGAATGGAGGATGATTGCGGTGATGAATTGTGTTAATCTGGCCGCTGTGAATTCAGTGAAACGGCTAAACAGCTCAAGATGGATGGGACGCGCAAAAAGCTGCAAGGTCAGAGCGTGCCCCCCCCATCTCCCAAATGCAAAGATGAGGAAGGAATAAAGTAAAAGAGTGCAGAATTGTATTCATGCCTTCCCTGGGTAGTGCCGAAATAAGCAGTCACTTTATACATTGGCCATTTTAACTGACGCTGATTTTTACTCATGAAGTTTGCTGCCACCGGCAAAGCAAAAAATAAAAATAAATGACCAAGCAATGGCTTAGAACTGAAAAAACTAAGTTGGGGCATTTGGACGTCAGGGTGCCACTGTCCTCTATTTTTGGGCAGGAAGGGCTTTGATCAACACGAGGGGCCAGAGTGTGACACCAGCTTTGATCACGAGTTTGTCCACGTTCAAGTCAAGAGGGCGCATGAAGGGAGTTCCTCACACTCGTTCTTTATCATCGCGATGTAACTTGTGACACAATATAAATGTTGCAGTCACTATAAATAATACCAAATTACAACTTCTGATTCGATATTGCGGTACGGAATTCCGCCAGCAGTCGTATTACGCAACTTTTGCTTTGATGTTTTGTCAGTGAAAAGATGGACGACACGACTCGTGATTCCATAGCGTCACGATATTTGTTGACTTTATCACATATTTTGATGCTTTTAGACAAGTGGAGCTTTGTTTGAAACATTTTAGTGTCAGGTAAAGGAGGTCTGCCAAATGTCAAGCGCATGAGTCACTCGGTGACGAAAATGTGAATTCTCTCACGCTAAACAAAGTATCGGCCGGGCAACAAATATTCCTTTCATGTGGCCACCGATGCCTGAATGCTATTATTCTGCTAACCATCAGCAATTATCTCGCTGTCAAAGGTCCGGGTGACAAATTCTGCCCACGCCTGAGCTAGCGGTATCATCAAGCCGACATGAGCTTCAAGTGACGGCAGCTAAATCAACCACCCTGACAGACAAATGGGCTGCCTTGGAAAAGCTTGGCCCATCATTCCCGGGCTGGGAGGAAATTACCAGCTGACCTTTTTTTTTTTTTTTTTTTTTTTTTTTGTGGAAATTATTCTCCACACAAGGAGATTAAAGAGCGCAGATTCTGTATGTACGCTCTGTTTCCAAAATGTAAGAATTATTAATGGCTTTTGCGGCATGCCCGTTTCATCTTATGCCAAGTTGCAGTCATCGCTTTTACCTTGGGCTAGTTTTGCCCTTACAGATGGTCGCCGAAAAACAGGAACTGCACTTCATCCTTACAGCACAGGAAGTGCGTGTATGTGTGTGTGCACGCTAGAGGTGGCAAAAGTACTCATACTCTGGAACTACTCGTGTAAAAGATTGTTTTAAAGGAGAAGCGTTGATTCAAGTCATATACAGAAGTTAAAAGAAAATATATTACAAATTATGTCTGCACTGAAAGAATCAATTTAGAGATTAGTGTCTTAATATTACAGGTTTAAAGGTAATTGCTGAATAAATGTGCTCAGACATACAACTATGTAGCTTTCAATTGTGGCGATAGTTTTTCACGATTTCTATTTCTGGATTTTTTTCATGGGCGTGGCTAAAATGGTGCCCAGAGACACACTTGGGTATCCGTGTGAGTCGGCCCTCGCCCACTATTAACAACTTGACTGCCTTCGTTCACGTTAGTGATTATGTGGTTCACATGCGGGGTGCAGTTAGCTAGCTCGCTAGCGACGCCTGAGAAACACATCACGGGCAGCTTTAAGCGCATACAGCTCCACAGAGTAGCATCAATTCTTCTTCTTCTTCTCCTTTCGGCACGTCCCTAGTCAGGGGTCGCCACAGCGAGTCAGTAATTTCCATCCGCCCCTGTAAACCGTCCTACCAACTCGCATGGTCGTCTTGGCAAAAGTTTTACGCCGGATGCCATTCCTGACGCAACCCTCCCCATTTCTCCGGGCTTGGGACCGGCACTGGGGAACAGTGCACCCCCAGGGGAGGGCACTGCCCCCCAGCGGCTGGGTTCCACAGAGTAGCATCAATTACTCGTGGATTTTCTCTCTTCACCGCAATGTTCTCTGTGCTCAAGGACAGATACCTGATAAATCTATTTCAGTACAATCACAAAGTATTTGTACGTGTTTCCCACCACTGACGTGAGCGGGAATAATACGAGTCATCCCACATGAGGCACGTGCGGCAGTGTTACGAAGGGTATTTCAAAAAAAGTGCACTTGTGTGCGAGGTGGCACCAACTTTCCCCAACTCACCTCAGCCAGCGACGCTTAATTACTTCGCACCTCAGCCGACGATTAATAACCCGAGTTGTTCTTAGTGGCGTGCGAGTTTGGAGCAGAGATGAGAGAACGAGTCCCTCCAAAGGGGTGTGCACATACCTTCAGCCACATGCCACTTTTCACACCAAGGTAGGCAGGTCCAGCACCAGAATTCAACTCCATCACGGTGGCGTGACACGGCGGGTAAATGATTGCCTTGGCTTTTTCACCTCTTGGCCTGTTGAACCTTCGCCTCCACAACAGGCACATTTGACTAAATTGAAAAGGAAAAAAAAAAAAGTGGGTTCAGAACCAAGCCCCGACGTGAATAGCAAAAATTCCAAGACGTTTATATTTACCTATTTACCATTTCCTGCTGTGGATGTTCACATTCATCAAGTGGAATTCAACAGTCTTCTGCCACCGACTGTCACAGCGGACCAAATTCAACGGGAATTCATGCCGCGGTCTTAAAAGTGGTCGGGAGCTGCCAATTGCTCTTTGTTTGCCCTGCGCCATGAAAGACATTGAACGAGACTTGAAATCGGATTTGTCAGACAGTCGTCCAATTTGAAGAACATCTGCAAGATTTGCGAGTTCACCTGTGAGTATTTGGGCCAATGAGAACATTTGTGAAATGAGAGGAACTGGCTGAAAAGTTGTCACAATCAACTTCAATCAGAAAGTCGGCCTTACATCACGATATTTCTGCTTTTGGCATTCAATGTGGCAGGCAAAGAATCCATCACTGGAGGACATCCCGCGGGATCCAAAACCCTAATTAATAACTTGCCTCTTATTTCTTTGTCAATACAGTCCAAAACCGAACTATCTTTTTGTCTCCAACCTTGGCATTTTGTCTCCGCCGCCGTTTATTGATGATTTTCTGGCCGCGGTGCCGCTCCTCGTTTGTCACGATTATTGCTGAATTTTGAAGCTGTCTCGGTCGCGGGCTGCGGGAGATCGATGGGCGGCCGCCGACGCCGCCTTTGTCGTATTGGCAGCGGCAAACGTCTCGTCCTCGCTGAATTGCGTCTCCATCTATTAGCTGTCCGTTGATCCTCGGTGAGGTCACGCCACGTGTCATCCCTCCAATCGAATGGCTGTCTCGTGAAGGAGTGCGTTACTGGACAGGATGGGTGCTGATGAAAAAAGTGAAGAAATGCAGCAAAGGTAGCCTCTGAATTGTGCCAATATTAACACTTTAAACCATAACAAGACCCCAAACCAGGAGCCCAAAAGATGATTATTATTTTCTAGGATGAACCTTCTTCCTTAAGAACAAAACGCACTGGAAATGCTTCTTTGCAACCCATACACATGCCATTTGGTGCCATTTTTGACTCAGTGGTGAATAGTTACTCACTCATTTAGCACCCGCTGGAACGTATCAAGGACAATGAACAGCGGCGATGCCTTTAACACAAAGGGACAGGAGAAGTTATGCCAGTTTAAATGTCAGGTTTGTTCCCCCACTGCGCGTCACAGCTTTGTGGATGGAAAAGCAACCGTGCAGAAAAACAAAAGGGGAGGGTTCAGCCTTTTAATGAGCAGTGTTAAAGGGGTGAGTGTTTGCAGCTGACAGTTATGAGTTACGACAACGTTAAAGTTGCTTGATGGCAGAGTTGGCATTGAGCTCGACTATCATTTTGGGCCTCCGCCATGTTAATTAGACCTGACAAGGGCATGTTGCTTGCACTAAATTCCACCTCAATTGTGAACAAATACGGTTACGAAAATGATTTACATGGCAGAAAGGCGCGAGCGTGCGGTATCGTATTCTCCCCCGGCCAACTCGCGCATAAAAAGGCAGAGAAGAGCAACAATGGCAATCGGCGGAAAAGTGCTTTAAAGTAAAAGCTGATGGATGGCTTGTCAAAAAAATAATTGCGGCGCTCGGAAAGTGGGTCTGGGAGAGCGGGAGGGGGTGAGGCGAAAGCATGATGGGAAGTGACAGTGGTCTGTCAAGACACAGTGGCTGCCCAGAGTCTTGTGAAGGCCCGGCAGAGAAGGTGGCAGAGCAGAGCAGCCTGTCACTGCGGGAAAAGACCTTTAATACATTGACAAGAAAAGGAATCCGCCTGTCACACCTGCTCAACCGGTCCGGAGCGGCGGACGGGATACGGCGCAATCGGCGTCGGGGCCGAGGCCGGGCCCCCGCCCCGGCCCGCGAGTACAAATCACTGACGGCGACGCCGCTACTTTTGCCAGTGACAATTCATTAATCACTCTGACAGGTCCGACCTTATTACACGGCATATTTGACACTTGAGCAATTGGATTGTCAACGGCATCCCATTATAAATGCAATTCAAATTGAATCCCGGCCCTCTTGTTGTAATTCCCAGAAAGCCTGTTGTCCTTTTTTTCAGGCGACCTTGAGAGCCAATCACCATTCGCTGCGCCTTTGAAAATATATTCGGAATGAGTAAACATACATGGAGGCATATTCAGTACAGTGCTCGCCCACTGTACGGTATAGTAACAGTGAGCAAATGGCGGCAATGCGGTATTACAATTACAGCTCGAAAATAAATTAAAAATTCAAGCATGTTGAATGCAAGCAAGATGTTGGCAAAGTCCCACCTGAGATTTTAAGTTCAGGTCGGATGGACATAGTAGGGTGTGTCTCGGGGCGGAGTCTCCATGGCGAGGTGACATCAATACCGTGTGGCGCCGGCTGATCCATCCTGGCCCGGCCGGCCCTGTGTCATGAGAATGACAGCTCGGTAAATGTATCCCGATGCAGAATGTGTCTCGGTGACCGCGAGGAGTCCTAATTACGAGCTCGGCGTGAGAATTAATGACCCAGAGGTGAGAGCTGCAGCTGGGCTACTTGAGGGGACGCCGCTACTCGTCGCCCGCCGCCCCCCGTGTGACATTTACTCACAAGCGGGCCACCTCGTGGCCCTCGACGCCGCTTCCTGCTGACACACAAATCAGTGAAGGAGTCGCCACGCTTTGTGTCTTGATTACTTACAAGCGTGGCCCTGCAGGTGCCCGCGCAGTGCGACATCCCTCGTCGGCTATTCTTTCTGGCTTGACAAATGACACAATGGCAGTTTTGCATAACACTCATGATGCACCCTCACATAATATAAGCAGGCCCGCCAAAGGATGCCAAACATTTCAAGGTGAATGTCATCCAGAATCATGGAAAAAAAAATCCCAAAACATTGATACGAGGACAATAGCAACAATTGAACATGTGACTCACAAAAAGTAGTTTACAAGCAAAGTGATAGTCTTTTCCGATTAGCATTATGCTAACTTACATTGGAATCCCCATTGACATGCGAACAAGATTAGCACAACCACTTTTTTTTTTTTTAGCATGTGACATCATCAAGTAGCAGATGTAGAGGTACATAATTTAGAGACTCTCACCGCTCTCTGGCAGGTCTGAATGGAATTATTATTTGAATGTGTATCCCTCAATCTTGACAGAGTGGAGAATCAGTGCAGCAACCGATTTTTTTTCCTTTTTTTACTACCGTGTATTCTGTGCACATGAGTCATTGAAGGGCAGGAATGTAGCAGCTTGCCAAGCCCGGTGCACTTTATATCCGATCAATGGCACTTGATGATTTGCCGCTGCTTCAAAATGTCTTTTCTATTAAAGCAAACGGCCGCACCTCCTTGTTATTAAATCCAAGGTCTTCCCCGTTAAATGCATCACTCTGGGATTTACATACGCGGCTGTTCCTTCAGCCAGAGGTCACTTTGATTTATTAACGTCTCATCCGGCAGACAGCGGCGGACGTAGTGTCACTTAGGGCGCCGCGCGCGCGTTAAACATCTGCGACGAGTCTACTGCGACTGGAAAGGACGTCGTCGACTCAACTGCTGCCAATAATGTCCAATCGACGACGACTATAATTCATCAGCGCCTCTTAATGGTCAGAGCAGCCCGGAAAACCTCAGCCAGCAGTTGGGTTTTGTTCTTTTTTGAGAAGTGCAACACTGCCTCTGTTTACTGAACGCGGACCTTGTGAAGTTCCTTTTAGGACCGTATAACATCAACACAAAGCCTTCTTTTCGAGAAACTGCAACATCTATAATGATTAGTGTTCTTTTTTTTTTTTTGTAAAGTGCAACATTAATAGTTTGTATTTGAGGTGTATGACACAGGTGGCGAGTGAGTATCCAATGATGTCGCTGGATGAGTGTGTTTCAGTAAGAGTAGCTGTTGTGGTGTGCGCTCGCATGCGCGCGTTTCACCTCCCGGCCGCTGTCAGCGTATTAATCACCAGTGAGGGACTGCGGCAGGAAATAAAGACACGGCGGCGGTGTCAGGTGTGCCGCCCTGATGTGACTACATCAGACAAGAGGCTCGCTATTGACAGGGTGAGAAGGGGGGTGATGGCTGGCTGCTTGGGGGGCTGGGGTGGGGGTGGCACAACTCCTCCTCCTTCGCCTCCACTCAGTCACCTTGGCTGTGACGCAATGTCATCAAAGTGCACGCCATTATTGCCGCCGCCTCACAGGAGCATTATTTCAACATCTAGAGTAGCGCTCAAGGTCAAGGTCACGCATGCACACTACACTGTGTGCTGTGTACACACATAAACTACACACTAGGTAGGGCTGTGCGATTAGGCGATTGAGATTTTGTGTCGGGATGACGACGAAAGGAAAGAAAAGTGAATTTAATACCCGAGTGGTTACACTTTGCCACTTGCATTTTGGCTGCAGAGTGGGCAAGGCGGCTTGAGATTGAAATTTTGAAGCTGAACAA
>NW_017805120.1:976486-993387 GCF_001891065.2 Hippocampus comes | reverse complement strand
TCCGCCAGACAGCGGCGGACGTAGTGTCACTTAGGGCGCCGCGCGCGCGTTAAACATCTGCGACGAGTCTACTGCGACTGGAAAGGACGTCGTCGACTCAACTGCTGCCAATAATGTCCAATCGACGACGACTATAATTCATCAGCGCCTCTTAATGGTCAGAGCAGCCCGGAAAACCTCAGCCAGCAGTTGGGTTTTGTTCTTTTTTGAGAAGTGCAACACTGCCTCTGTTTACTGAACGCGGACCTTGTGAAGTTCCTTTTAGGACCGTATAACATCAACACAAAGCCTTCTTTTCGAGAAACTGCAACATCTATAATGATTAGTGTTCTTTTTTTTTTTTTGTAAAGTGCAACATTAATAGTTTGTATTTGAGGTGTATGACACAGGTGGCGAGTGAGTATCCAATGATGTCGCTGGATGAGTGTGTTTCAGTAAGAGTAGCTGTTGTGGTGTGCGCTCGCATGCGCGCGTTTCACCTCCCGGCCGCTGTCAGCGTATTAATCACCAGTGATGTGTGTGCTGCGAAGGGACGGCGGCAGGAAATAAAGACACGGCGGCGGTGTCAGGTGTGCCGCCCTGATGTGACTACATCAGACAAGAGGCTCGCTATTGACAGGGTGAGAAGGGGGGTGATGGCTGGCTGCTTGGGGGGCTGGGGTGGGGGTGGCACAACTCCTCCTCCTTCGCCTCCACTCAGTCACCTTGGCTGTGACGCAATGTCATCAAAGTGCACGCCATTATTGCCGCCGCCTCACAGGAGCATTATTTCAACATCTAGAGTAGCGCTCAAGGTCAAGGTCACGCATGCACACTACACTGTGTGCTGTGTACACACATAAACTACACACTAGGTAGGGCTGTGCGATTAGGCGATTGAGATTTTGTGTCGGGATGACGACGAAAGGAAAGAAAAGTGAATTTAATACCCGAGTGGTTACACTTTGCCACTTGCATTTTGGCTGCAGAGTGGCCAAGGCGACTTGAGATGGAAATTTGGAAGCTGAACAAGCGCGTGCGACGACATGATGAAAAGGTCCATCGCAGGGCGGGAACGGAACCGTTGGCACGTTTCACAAGGAGACGGATCGTGGGAGCGTTGTGGGTGCGATGGGGCTTCGGCGAGTGCGAGCGACCCTTCCCCGTAGACTTCACCTCCTCCCAGTGGCCTCGCAAAAAGGAGGCTTATTTAAGAAACAATTAGGAGCACACACAAAGCAATTTGCAGCCGCTCCGAGTGCTGCGGGTGCTGCGGCGGTGGCGAAAGGGGCCTTTCAGCGCTGATTTATCGCGCTGTCACCTTCACAAGGCAACATAATTAATAGGAGCGCCGACTTCTAATTCCGCCCACTTCCACGGCCCGGCGGATCGCCTTTGATTTATGACGGCCGGGGACTTTGCTTTCTATCAGTTCATATGCTCGTTATTTATGCTGATGACCAATTTCGTTGGGTCGCCGTCATCCCTCTCGCGACTAATCAAAGAGAATTAGGGTGGACTGCATTTTTAGACGCCGCTCATTTATCTTGGCAACTAGCGGAAGAGGGGGGAAGAAAAAAAAAAGTAAGCCTTCGAACGCTTTCAGTTTACCGTCACAACATGTTCTTGTTTTACGACTGTGATGGAGAGTTGCGAAATTCTCTTATTTTGATATTTATTATGGGACACAGACAGTTCGGGGATTTTCGGTCCTTTTTTTTTTTCTTTTTAAGTCGACAGCTCTCATGATGGGCAGTTCCTAAACTTTCTCCTGTTATTTCTTTCACTTTTCAACATCTGCGAGTAAAAACAAATGCAGGCAATACGAATGGATCCCAAGGAGCAGTCAAGTGCCGGAAGTCACGTTTCCAAGCGTCTCGAGCACAAGAAGCTATTTCACTCTCCATAAAGTCCAACACTTCACGGCTTCCCGAGCAAAGAGCAGCAAACTCCCACACACAACTGACGACACGGCACAGCCGCAAGGTGCTACGTTCAAACAATACAAACACGGACGCACGCACACAAACTGGAGGATTCTCCTCGGCTGACCAAGTGAATCATGGTCACCGCGGCGGTAATGCATCATAAACGGCCTTGCAGATGAATACGACGCATTATAAGCAACCAAGATAAATCTGGTCACATGGTGGCAGGGTGGTTTTTTTTTTGTTTTTTTTTAAAGAAAAATTACACCCATCGCAAGTGTTATGATCCCGCAAATGCTGCTGTGAAGGTTAAATTGTGTATTGCTGTAAAAACAAATAGAGACGGCAACCGGGCTTGGCGGCGCAACATTACTTGGCATCCTTGCAGCTACGACAACAAGAAAATGAAGCAAGGTTGGATTTAGACACACTAAACTCGGAGAGTCAAATAAAAGCAGTAAACAACGCGGTTGTTTCACGGCACATTTAGGGCTTCACGTTAGTCATTTTCATGCTACAGCAAACTTTCCCGACAGGGTTACTGCATTTAGAAATATACGCGTTAACATCGGAGTTCCTGAACGCCGTGCAGCACTTTGTCTTCTTTTCAAAGCTTGCAGACGCCTTATTTCACATCTTATTGCGTTTAATTTGTCAGCAGAGAGCAAAGGTTCACGTAAAGCCGCCATTCACATCCAGGAACTGGAGCAAACACGTCCTCGGTATGCGTAAAAATGACAACTAGCATGAACCATAACAGACCTAACGATACAAATGGTCAATAAATTACAGTAAAAATTGCCTTTGTTTTATTGTTAAGGACTTCCAAAACGTTCCCCCTCAGAATTCGACACGGCACACCCCATAGGGGACGTCATGAAAGGAGTCCAATGGAATTTGTTTGCCATGTATTATACTGAGCAATAGTAGTCTTAAAATAGCACAGATATCTGTTTTCAAATGTCAAAGATTAAAAACAAACAAGTATAGAAACCTGAAAAATGCACTCGAGTATTTAGTGGCTATTTTGGTTACTCCCCATCAGTGCCGTTCAACGAGACGTATTGTTTAAACCGAGCGGTAATCAGATGCGGAGCTAACAAAGAGTCGTCAATATGCCCGTCGATAGCTGGACAGTGGCCATCTATCAGGCGGCCAAATCGATGGCGTTTCTCCGACGATGAATTCCAGGAAATGATAGCTTTCAAATCAACGCTGGAAAATAGCAACACAATCCTCCTCGAGGGAAAGATGATGACATGTGGAAAAGCTCGATCGCTGTCGCCGCTTTCTTGGCCTGCCGGCTCGCAAATCTGAGGAGTTGCAGAACAACACTAACGGAGAAGGACGAGTGGAGATGACATCATTGGAGAATTTTGAGGTAGACTGCATGCACATACCTGGACAAACAATGACTGGCTTTTTTTGTTTTTAAACCCTCCATCCTGTTTGGGTCCATATACCAATAAAACACTGTAAATGTCTCCCCCCCCATGAAAATAGAGGACTATTCCTATAAACGCACCATCCTGTTTGGGTCCATATACCAATAAAACACTGGAAATGTCTTTTTTTTCCCCCACCATGAAAATAGAGGACTATTCCTATAAACACGCACAAAAAATATTTGAAAATGTCTGTTATGTACAGGTGCTACAAAGGGTTTCCGTGTCTACGAGCGAGCTAGCTCGATGGACAACGCTTTGGCAGGCTGTTGTTTTTCAGTGATTTTGACATAAATTGGACTGACAGATTGATGCATTGAAAAACAAAATACAGATTTCAAAAAGGATTATTTCCGCGAAAGTCAATATGATTTCTCTGGATCTTTTCCCCGCACAAAGTGCCAGCATACTTCGGCGGTTGACAGACAGCCGGCGGAGTCGACGCGAGAGCGGCGCGGCATCAATGGCAGCTGCTAATTATATTGCGCGGGCTTCATCGGTCCTGACGTGATTTGATACGCCGGGCGACAGCATCGGGAATGCCGCGAGATGTTCATTAATCACCGCAGCTCACAGCAGCCGGCGGGAGCGGCAGCACTTCATCCAATGACGGCGTCCTCACCATCCGTCGTGCTACTTTAGACAAATCAATCACTCCCAGCTAGCTAGCAACAGCGGTGACCTGTCTTTTACAGGGCGTCTGCTGACAGACACCCTTGATTAAGAGCTCCAGAGTGACAAACTTTTCCTCAGGCAGCTCGGGGGGGTCAAGGCGAGGCCATGGATCATTAGCTGTCTGCTAAGTTCCATCCTTTGCTATCTGGCTAGTTCGTTTGTGAGTTGGTCCGTTGTACTGTGCCTTGCTAGCTAGTACACAGTCTTTCTCAACATACCTTATTTCACTTTGTTGTATGTTAGCTTGCTGGTAACCTGGCTGATTCATTTGCGCATTCTGCATCTTTTGTTTCGATGGGAAAAAAATTGAGTCGGTGCGGCAAGAGATGTCACCCGGGGGTGAGTGCCGGATAATGGCACCGGCATCCCTGCGCTGACTCCTGCGGCCAAACGACAGATAGCCACAGGGCTCCGGAGGAGGTGGAAGGCCTTTACGACACCGCCAGCCCACATACCTTTTCCCTTCCCTGCAATTATCATCAAAGAACATCTGTTTGTTGTTCCACCGTTGCAAGTGTCGTAGCCTCACCTTGACCCACGCTCGCAATTGTGCGCCGTGTTATGAGTGAAAATAAACAGTGCCAAGACAGGGAGGCTTGGCCTTTGTGCGAGCAGGGCGTTCTCAGGATATCCCCGGGCTAACGCGGGCCCCACTTCCTTTGACAGGTACCACAGAAGAAGAAAAAGAAGACTAAGAAGAAGAACGTGCGAGGAATTGCGTGTCAAGCACAGTCATCGCACTCCCGCTAAGGAAAAGTTCAATAGTTCCTGGCAGGCAACCTGATACGCAGCGTCGTCGTTTGTCCCGCTCGTGTTGTGCAATCTATATCTGCAGGGCGGAGACGTCACTCAGGGGCAAGGCCCGGCATGTTTGCGTGCAGGTGCCTCCAGCATTCAGTGGAAGTAAGGAAAGTGCCGAAGCAAGTCGACATTTCTCCATCTGATTGGTTGGTTCGTTAACTTTCATCGAGAAAGTTTGCTCGCATTCATCGGGACTACAGTGAATCAGTTCAGAAAAAAATGTTTCAGAATTTTAATTGGCTGATCGGTTGGTTCCCTTTGCTTACCCCCAACTTATGTTACAGTCACGGCTTCTTATTGCCTCTTTGCGCCAGTGTCAGCGCCACACTTTGGGCAGTTCTCGCCCGTTAGCCATCTCAATTAACAGAGACACGTGAAAGATGGCGCCACCCTGAAACAGGGGGACATCCAAAGTTCAGCATGACAAAGGGCTTGTGCGCACGTACATGTCGACGTTGCATTGCCAAAACACGTTCGATTTATGAGCCGTGTTGTCGCGCCCCCGGTCATGACCTCAGCATACTGTGGATGTATTTGGGCCACTCCAGAATTGGAGGACATTTTTTACTCGTGAAATTTAAAATAATCCTTGCATAAAATACAGATTTATACACATTGTTGCTTAGCCGATTTTCCATGCAGCGAACCATTCTTTCGACTCAGATAATTTACTGTTTACCAGTAGTTAGAGGTAGTTAGTTGTCTGCTTAGTTTATTAGTAGGCTGTCAAGCTAGTTTGCTTTTTAGCTGCAGTAACTAGTTAGTTTGCTATCTGTCTAGTTAATTTGCAATCGACTTAGCTTGTTAGCTCGCTCGTTTTCCATCTAGTTTGTTTACCATCTACTTATTTCATCCTTTTAGTTTGCATATACTGGATTTAGTTTGTTCGCTCTTTATTTAGCGATCAAGTTAGTTTGCAATCTATCCAGTGATCTTGTGAGTTAACTAGTCATCGAGTGAGTTTGCCATGTCAGTCAGCGAGTTTCTTAGCAAGTTTGTCAGCAACAGCAAAAACAAACACGTCATTCCTCCTCCTCCGTGACTCAGCCCAGCATGAGATGAATGTCGGCGTCAGCCACTTCAATCACACCCTCGGTCTCGCAGCTTTGTCGGCATCAATCATGCGGGACTCGAACCCGTGCGGTGGGTGGAGCCTTGAGAATGCCTCACTTACTTATCTTCATATTGGGAACGGCCGCGTGAGAGATTTCGATATTAAAAAGCAAAGTGGGAGAAGGTTATGAGTGGGAGGTTTTCATCAGGCGGATTTGCCGGGATGTCACCATCAATCTGGACGGATTCCCTCCATCTTATTTGTCACGTGGCCTTGAGCAAAGATTACACACACGCTGCCGTTCATTTATCATATGACGCCGTGTTCCATCCAATCAAGGAACACCAAGAGAAATGGGACTCCTGATTAGTGACACAGGATGGTGTTTAGCTATGTATATAAGCCGTAATATAAACCAAAATATATTATCTGAAAAGTAATCAGAACCAATTGAAATAGGTTCGTTGCAAAAATGATAGTAATTTGACGGCATAACAGCTGCCAGTGACATGGCACTTGTTATTCCACTTGGAATAAATGTGAGACGATGAGATGAAATACGATACGATCACTGCAACACAAGTATGTATTGTACGAGTTCCCTGCCTCCTGGCCTTCATCCATTTTGTCACACACACGCACGCACACACACACACACACACACACACACACACACACACACACACACACACACACACACACACACACACACACACAAGTACGCATGCACAGCTCCATAATGTACAGAGTGTATGTAGCAATGAGAACAGCTGGATCCAATCTCCATGCTCACCAAACAATGCATCACGTCTAATTGATTTCCTGTCAGACCCCGGGAAAATAAAATACATTTTCATGTACGCCGCTTCTGTTTCCCACAGCCACTTTCATTCGTCTAATCTTTTTTTTTTTTTTTTTTTAAATTATGCATGATGACCAGGAAGTGCCCCGAGGCCGTGCTAATGTGGGCCTGTCCTCATAATGACCACAGCCCAATTTTTAATTTTTTTTTTTGGGTATAGTTGTACCCTTCGCGCATGCAAAGAAAATATTATCGTAAGTCTACTTTAAAAAATCCGGAGCAAATGACTGCTTACAAAAATTAATTTTTTTACACCAAGCTTTTCAGGCCTACTGGTACTTTGCTCAGATCCCAAATAGTGGGTGTTAAATTGCAAGAAAAAGAAAAATGATTGCCCCAGTGCAGGATTTATTAGAAAACTCACAAAGCAGTGGCCTTGTAAAACAAAAGTACACACCAGTAAAAAGCTGCGCATTAAGGAATTACACACAAGAGTGCTCAGCTGCTTCCAATGTTGGGCGGATTAATGAGAGGTGGAGGGAATGAGCAAGCATTTCCCAAAGTCAAGCTAAGCTGCAGCCAAAGACGGAGAGGGGTCACCAGCAGGCCAGCCTCTTAAATCAGAGCAAGAGGCCGGCCCCGTTGTCAGGCCGCCACTCGGGGGAGGAAACGCTCGGCAACAATGAGGATGGCCTATTTGTTGTGCGGCTTTTTTTCTTTGTCTTTCGGCCCTTTTTTGTAGCAGCTGGGCCCGTGAAAGCAGCTGGTCACAAGCGAGGGTGGGTCATGACAAACTGTTTGTTATTCCCAAACTAACTCGGACTTGACGTTAAAGAGGTGACGCACCCAACGTGATTACAGACGTACAAATTTCCACCGCAAAAAAAAGTGATTTATTCCCGAGCCGCCTCGCATCTTGCACGTTCCCTCCACTCGGATGATAAACTGCGACGTGAAAGTTGAATTCATCCCGCTGTCTATTAATAAATATGGTTTTGTGTGATATGTGAAGGCAATGGAATTCGCTTGGAGATGCATTCATCATCGCTCATTTTTTTCTCCCCCCACCCGCGTCACACGTTTTCATCGAGAGCGCACTTTCCGCGGGGATCACAAGGATACGCTTCGACAAACAATCTGATATCCGAGGTTAAGAACACACAAGGATAATAAATCGCTCGCGTGTCATGTTCAATTTCCAGCGGGGGGGCTTTTCCGAGCATTACCCATAACAGGATTTAAATTGTTATCAGGACGCACAACAATCCACTTTGCATCCTGCCCGCCGGTGATTCATTGCGGGGAAACAACTGTCACATTTTCCAGCATCAATGCCGAAGAAGTGGCGGCGGCGGCGGCGACACGGGCGCACTTCATGTACTTGGATGATTGTTTGAATAAATTGCTTCCATCCGGGCCGCCGTTCACACTAGCGCTATCAGTTTTGATTGTTTTTTTTGTTTTTTTTTTGTGGGCAGCTCCTTCCTGCCTCCCTCTGAGAGGACGATCCTCAGATGTAGTTACAATCAACACCCTTTTTTTTTTTATGAATTCAAACCACAAACAGGCCAGTGTTTAGGTTTAACCGAAACCGTTAGCCGAGACTCGTCGACGACTTGACCTAACCGCTAGCACCTCTCATTTACAAACACGCCATCCCGACAACATTCGCAGTGGGGGAAAGATATGCCGGATCATTATTTAACGTTCAACACAGCACGGTAACAAATTGCATCACTCGGTGGAAACCGATTCCATCGTTTCAAGCTCCCACCTCCAGTCAGATTTTGTCTCCCTGCATTACCACGACGCACATTTGATCATTAAAAGCCGATTCTTCATCGCAGTTCTGTTCTTTTCATGCAAATGTTAGTCGATACGTCGCAAATCTTGAGCGATGGCGCAGGAGTCCGTTTCTACACTCGAGCCCATTGACTTCTTGTAGGCTTTTTGCCGAGAATTTGAAAACAATCAGTGTGCGGCGCAGCACAATGCAGGGGGCATTAATCACAAAAGGGGCCACTTTATTCCACCGCACAATAAAAGGTGGATTGTTGCAACAGCTGCAAAGCGTTCCGGCGGGGCCGATGATTGATACGGCCACGCGGCGATCACGATGAGATGGCATCATTACCATATCGACGGGCTTTCTGATGGATTATCCTCATTGATTGGCTTCACGGTTTGTTGATAAGCATATGGGCGAGAGAACCGTGCTCCCTGCGACGGCAAGATACATTTACAAAGGCTACGTTTTGATGGACGGCATCACATCGATAAATACGCTCTCTTCCTACAAAGGCGACGCTTCGTAAGTCGGACAGCCATGTCATCCATCACGAACGGCATCGTTACAGGAACCTTAACAGTGAGCTAAGCTTCAAGCGTTTTGTGAAGGAAAACGAGAAAGAATGATATTTAGAAAGCGCCCTTGCGGAGCTTGAACATTTGTTAGCAGAACGCCGTGTTTCGGCACTCTAAACGCTCAGACTGCAAAGTTGAAAAGGTCAAGCGCACCGGTGGCTAAATAATGAGTCACAGCCAGGAGAGTTCAAATGTTGGAAATCTTCATAGCGCAGCGCTCATGATTCATGGCAAACCATGGTCCCTTGGCTCATACATCATGTGAGGCTTCTTCCCGCCCCCTCTCCCATCACCCAGGCTTCCCGTCCTACAGCCCCCGCCAAGGTCAACTGAAGGAAATCATCCCGCTACATCACAAGATTTATGAGAGATTCCTTTACTTTGCTGCCTGCGTGTTTACAGAATACATTGACTTCCCCAGCGAGGAATTGCCTCAGCCCCTGCAGGGTTTATGGAGCTGGGTTGGCTGGGGGGGTAGACATTTACTGAATGTCAAAGAGAGCTTAGTTCCAATGACAAGTACTAATTATGAACCAAACACGAGCGCTATCCAGGTGACATCATACAAACAGTGGGGGGGGGGAATACTGACGGATAATCTGGCCAATAACGGTGGGACGTGTTTGGCAGTGAGTTGTGGGCTTCTGCAACTAGTTTTCATGAGTTGCTGATGGACTGCAACTAGTTTTACTACCATTAAAAAAAAAATTTGAATTACATCGTCAAGAAGTCGACCCGGAACTAAATCTGATGTCATTTGGTTTGGAAAAGGCCTCTGGGGTGAGACGCCCAGTTCTTAATAGCAACGAAGATCAGTTCACTAGTACTGCATGAAATGTCACGGTGGCAACTGCACGAGGTGCGCGGCGTGAGATTAAGACGAATGCCACGGGTCCTCCGATGAGAACCCTTCTTATTAATCACCGTCACGGAGATAGAAGCAATTTTAAGCCACCGTCATCGACTCCGAGCACGGGGCTGGGGCGGCCACCCCCCCGTCACCGCCGAGGGCTTCCGTGTGCGACGACCCACTTCGTTAAGCTCTCCAAAAGATACGCGGAAAGCCTCGCGATACTTGCTTCTAATTTGTCCGCCTGCTGAGGAGTCCCTTTCGCTCAAAAGCAGGTGGTCCGTTATGGTTAAATAAGATGTGGGACTTGACAATCTTTTTGGGGTGCATGTACTCGTTGATCCAGATTAAGCAAAGTATAAATTTACTGTGGAAGTCCGTTGCGACAGCAGTTTGCCCGTAACTGGGACCAAGGTGAAGCCAATCACTTGGGCTACTTGAAAATGGGTTGTCATTGTTGTTTTACATTAGCGATCCATTTCTTCCTCATTTTTTCGGACGAGACCACAGACTCAAACAAGGCAACCTCTGGGACACTCGCAGGCATGCAAAGAATCCAACAGTGCTCGCTTAGCAGTCCGAAAATTGCTGTGGGATTTGTCCTGCCAGAACGGCCGGGCAGGTAATTCCTCTCCGTCTTTCATCGTGTTTGTCGGCGTTAAGTCGCCGAGCCCTAGCCACATCCATTCTTGCATCCAGTTCCCGCCTTTGTCCATCCATCAATGGGTGCACTTTGTCAGCGCCGACTTCATCCTGGTGGCAGCAATCGTATCCGAGAGCCGCTGCGCCTAACCCCAAACTGCCACCGGGGAGCTTTTTCACCTCCTATCTGCATCTGCTGTCGGGGGAGCCCCTGACGCAAAATGGTTTCTATTGCGGAGGCCGGCAAAGAAATAAACAACAACAAAACGCCGCACCCTGTTTCTCGGGAATGCTCCCTTCTGCAATGAACGGTGCGAGATTGAGAACGGCATCACACATCAAGGCTGCAGAAATTAAGACTTCATGAGCAGCAAATCAGCTCGACAGACAACACTTGTTCATCGTGAGAGTTGAACCGCCTGCAAATGGTGAAACCGTTAAGTGGTGCCTTGAGAAACACGTATCGGAAACACTTTCAGCTCAATCGCCGCCCACCATTTTGCACGCCACTGGTCGGGGCGCTCGTATGTCGCGTCCATGCAGAATATTCAAGGTTCGACCAGAATAAGCATCTATCGACCTTTGCATCCTGCAAGTGCGTGCTCGAACAGCAGGAAGAACTAATGAGACGCTGATGGGTGGCTTATTAACGACTTGGACATTTTGGCAATGATCAGCTTATAAATGGTTCCCGTCAAGGCGCTCCTAAACCTCCAAATGAGTCTTCTCACTTCAGCGCTCCCGTCGCGCAATAACAAACGAGCGCCATTAGCCGTATTGTTAGCTGCGACGCCCCGAGTACAAACAAAAGATCGTAAATAACAATCTGCAAGGTGAAGCCTTTCAAGAAGACCGATATCGGTCAGGCCTGCCATGGGGAAGGGGGGGGGGGGGGGGGGGGGTGACGGGAAGGGTCTGCCAAAACAAAGGCACGGCTGAGAGGAAGAAAACATGGCTGACGAAGGTGACGCTGGAAATGGTGTTTCTGGAAACCTTTGTTATTATTTGTGTCATATCTTTCTTCTATTTTGGTATTTTTTGGGACTATTGGTCACTATCTAATATTTCAAGATCTATATTCGCATTTGGAGCGAGGGACGCTTGTTTCTACACAATATAACCAAACAAGATCCACCGTGACCCGGGAAAGTTGATCCACTTATGTGACGTTTCAATAACATAATCCTAAAAGTGTGACGGCTTTTAACGGGATTACGTGGCCCGAACGGAGCGGAGACTTGTGGCCATAAAGGAAGTAAGTCCATACAACCACGTCATAGGAAATGGAACTTACCGCTTTGTTTGGACTATTTCCAGATATTTTTGGATTTTATATTATTATTGTTATTATTTGTGGATTTTTCTGTGAATATTTCTGATTGGGGATTCCTTTCTAATATTTGTGTACTATTTGCTCGCATTTAGTCATTTATTTTGTTTTTTTACTTTATATTTTGTGTTATTTTGTCTAACATTACAAATGAGCCATTTGCTTTCTTTTTTAGTGTACTATTTTTGTACTGTCTTCTATTTTTTTAAATTTTGGATTTTTCATACGTTTTGAACCGTGCATTTTGCTATCGGCATTAAGCCAATAGCAGGTAGCTCACCCCCAAGCATGAGAACAAGCCCATTCATTCCAGTAATTGATGCCGACAGCCCATCAGGAGAATAATGTATGGGAATAATGAAAGATTGTTTATGTATCACGGCATGAGAAGGTAGGGAGGCTTGTTTTTTTTTTTGTCTTTGCTTTTTTTTTTCAGGAGGGCGGCGATGCTGACGGATGGACAGAAGTGACAGTGCGGTATTCATCCTGCACGCTCCGCCGCTGGTGTTTGGACATGGCAATAAATCAAGAGCTCTTCCGCCGCCCTATCTACAGCTTATTACTGCCGGCGTGACAAATAAATAATAATCCCTGTCAGCCAGGCCCTTTTCCACTACACGATCAAAAGGCCGACTGAACTCATCACTCCTGCTTGTTGGTCGGGAATTCCAATATGTTGTGTGCGTCTAAACACGCTATTGTTTTTTTTAATATTGTGTTGGTGAATCAAGCATTTGTTTTCAATCCACGCTTGATGACCAATACTGACGCCAAAGTAAGCCCGGGCTCACGTTGCTCACCTGCTTTCTCGGTTTGGTCACGTGACATTTGCGAGGGGAGCCCGAGGGCACTTGGGTGTTCCAGACCCACAAAAAGTGCCAGAATTTTTTTGCGCCGCGGGTTAACAGATGAACTATTGCGGCACCAAGATTAAACGGCAAGTGAGAGCAGCGTGGTCGCAATGCGAACGGGCGCCCCGGCACACATTTTATCAGTCAACCAATTAACATGATTTATGGCTGAGGGGGAACCACGAGACTTGGGCCATAAATACAAACAGGGAGCGCGGTGCTGGCGGGTTGAGATGCTATCAAAGTCGGCCATTGCGCGCAGTCAGCTTGCATTTTGTAAATGTAGCTTCTGTGCACGACAGGTCAGGAGTTCAAGGAGCGGGGGGCGGAAACTCCCGACCCCGTTAATGGAGCGGACTAAGCAACAGAACCATCTTATCAAAATTCTGCCACCCGGGTGCACATCAGGGAACGTGTAGCCAGCGTCACACTGAGAAAGAAACCGTGAAGATGTCTCATGTCCAAAACGCTGAGTCACGGTTGACCTGAGCACACGTTGAACGGGGTCGCCTTGTGGAATTTGGGCCTTTCGCGTGATTTCACATCCACTCTTTGCTCAGCAGAGATTTATGGTTTCCCAAAAATATGTTAATTGGCTTCAAGTCGGGAACAGCCCGCAAACGCGCGGTGTATCAATGGCGTGCTGCTACACGAGAAAAAAAAAAAAGTTACTTTTAAATTTCAGTCAAGAAAATACACTTTTAATATTTGTTAATAAATGCAATTTTCTCATTTTCGTGCGTAAAATAGTAATCTAACAATTTGGAGATAGATGCTTTTTGTTTGTCTTCTATTTGTTTAAATTGTTGTTCGTTCTTGCAAGAATATGAAATCCTCTTTCAGCTTATCCAGGGCTGCTACATAAGATATTCAAGTGGTTTGAACTCAAGAAGCAAATAAATGCACACACACAAAAAAAAAAAAAAAAACAACAAGCCCCTGAGTGGAGCTTAAAAAAAAAAAAAAAAAATTCGTCCACGAACTGCATTTGAAGGGCGGCAAGTCCCAGCAGCAGGAGGCGAAGACGTCGACTCCAAACGAGGCCCGACGTGCTCGCGTATTGAAATAATAGCTGACAAGGACATTCAGCGTTTGCGTCAGCGTAATAGCCCGCGACACCCGAGCAGCGATGCCACCGCCGCAGCCTCGGCTTTAATTTGTTTTGATGGCACTGGAACTCTTTGCGGTCCGAGCGGTCGACTGGATGGGGGACGGGCAAGGTCGAGCGCGTTGGGGTTCGTCTTTGGTGGACACGGTGACAGCAAGCGGCTGTGAGGACTTTTTTTTTTTTTTTTCCTCAAGTGGGCAAACAAAGACCGAGAGTTTTGACAGGAGGGTGTCGCCGCAAAGAGATGAAATCGCAACTGTGTGCCGACCACCACGATTGGTCCATGGTTTAGCCCGTTTGCGGTTTGTTGCATCTGCAAACATGGCAAATAGAGCTTTTGGTCAACCGGACACTTGTCAACGTACGACTACAGATGAGTTAATGACCAATGAAAGAGCGAGTGGATTTTTTTCGAGAAGGCAACCCCGTCGAAAAGACTAAGTTGACTCCATGCGTGGGTTGGCTTCCCTTTCGGGGTCAGCGGACTTGGCCCGAGTAACGGCGAGCATATGCCGCTCTCGTGTCCTCAGAACGAGGCGACGAATTCATCAATCGGCAGTCATTCCACATCGCCCTGACAACGCATGATTGTTTCCCTGGCAGTGCACGAGTTCATTATTTTTCAGACGCATCCATGTCAAGTCCTTTTCCGCACTACAACTCAATTCTTCTCTTTATCATAACAATCATTAATAACCGTCAGCCGCGCTGCCTCGTTAGTATCAGAGCGGCATTTGTTTCTGCGCACAGGCTGATTATTTCCTACAAGGGGCCCGGGCCAATTACTTGAGCGGGTAAGGAGGGGGAAATGGCGATCACATAAATCAAAAGCTAACAAGGTGGCAAATTTAAAGCTATCCCGATTGCGAGAGACACCCAAACTAATACGTCACTGTCAGCGGAGCGCTACGTACACACACGCTGAATATATCATCCCAAAAAGATCTCTCAAGGTGGGGGGGGGGGAGGCATGAGCATATTCAGAGCACAGGTGGGAAGGAAAATGTAAAACGGTGACGTTCCAACACGACGGCGTTGTAGAGAGCCATCCCGCCGCCGTGTCTTTCTGGGCCGAAAAGCTTTTACTCTCCGCATGATGATGTTCATCCACCACGGCCCGACAGCGACATCAAGGCAACAACAAACATGCAAAGGCAGCAGTGGGAATGTGCTGAGGTGGTGCGCACACGCGTAAATACTCGCCACTCTAGCTTCGCCCAGGTTCAAGTAGATCTGCCGTCCCCACCCGGACTTGCCGTAACCCGGAATTACGTGTGATAAAGTATGCGCTCGACTGTTCGCCGCAGACGGAAGAAGAGCGATTGCACACAGGAGGGAAATCGATTGGTTTGTCAGTCATTCTTCTCCGCAAGCCTCAAATCTTGCAGTGATTCATATCAATGTTGCGTATACAGCTTCTCCTAATGTATAAGACTGCTGACCTGAAATAAAAACAATGCCAAAAAAACGTACATTTGGGGATGCGAATTGCTCAAAATGTCTAGGGATAAAAGTGACACGACAAGCTGGGTATTTAAAACTATCACACACGCTAACAAACAGCACGCATGCTAACATGCATTATTTTTGCCGATTTTCACCTATGGCGGGGTTGAGTGGAACATAATAGCAAACTGCGAGGGCAGACTGCATTGCGTGCGGATGTTATTTGTTTCACAGCATCTGCTCGGCCTCGTTCCTCATTTTGATGCGTGAATTGAGCACAGATGGAAGGCCGAGTTTCTGATCTGTAGCAGAAGTTACCGAGGGTTATCTTTGGCTGTCCATCTCGCCCGCCCCAGCGATGAAGGATTAACTGCCGCAGCTGTCGTCTTCTTCCTCTTTCTTCTTCTTCTTCTTCCGCCCAATGTGATGCAGTGCGCCGCTCGGCGACCAGACAGCGCCGCTTAATCTTCATGCTCGCTCAGAACTCAGCCAATCAGCATCACGTGGCGTCAGGGGGCGGACAAACCGGTGGCCGGGCCCCCGGAGTTCCTCGCGCTCGTGGTCTAATTCATCAACTTCAACCACAAACATCCCCGGCTGCACGGCCCAGAGCAGTCGTGGTTGATGAATAGGATGACGGGCGGAGGTTGCGGCGCGGGAGAACACTTATCAGATTGCACATTATGCACTGCTTTGTGTTGCCCAAGACTGGAGATCACGACATCCTGACAGGCACGCCTGACATTGCTGTGCTCACAAGAAGAGAGCCAGCCCCTCAAAGGATGGGCCGCATTCCCAATTGTGACACCGGCTCATTTCGCCGAATTGAGCCCGGGCCAATCCATTTGGAAAGATCCAAATTCAACTGGAGGTCGGCTACGTCATCCACTTTGCATCCTTCCACTTCCAATTACTGCGTTAAGTCGACGGTATGCGCATGGATGGAAAATAACACATGGACACAGAAATACAATTGTCAAAATTTGCAACGGGCCGTTCACTACTCAGAGTGAACTCCATTTATCGTAAAGAATACATTCAACCCAGCCACAATAGGTGAAAAATCTGCACGATCGAGATAGAAGACGGACAAAGTTTTACCCCTCCAGCATGCAAAATCCCTCAAAATTGAACATATCTTGTACATTTGACCGACCACAGAGAAAAATGCTGTGAATAACTTTGACAAATGACACCGAATGCTAATGCTAAAAACGACGCTAACAAAGAAGCCACGTGCTTCCCTGTTTTCGGGTTGCGCCAACAACTCGTAGCACATGCGAGTCGCGGCCCACGGGAGCCATGTGTTCTCCATCAAGATGAAAGGAGACTGTCCTCTTCGGAATGATGTCAAACACGTAGTCCTGCTAAAAGCCGAATATAAATCAAGATGTCAGCGCAAGGAGGAGGAGGGGGTAGGGGGGGGGCGGTTACAGGCAGATGGAAAACACTCGCGACTCACTCCATGCGATACCAAAGAACAAAGTCAGATGAGCCGGGGCTAATCCTTCAAAGCGCCGCTGATACTACATCTCCGAGTTTTTTTTTCTCTTTTTAACGATGACCCACTCATGTAAAAATCACGCCTGACAATATAATTTTGACGACCTCGCCGCAGCCAGGCAA
>NW_017805120.1:941777-976057 GCF_001891065.2 Hippocampus comes | reverse complement strand
AGTGAACTCTTTTTATCGAAAAGACTACATTCAACCCAGCCACAATAGGTGAAAAATCTGCACGATCGAGATAGAAGACGGACAAAGTTTTACCCCTCCAGCATGCAAAATCCCTCAAAATTGAACATATCTTGTACATTTGACCGACCACAGAGAAAAATGCTGTGAATAACTTTGACAAATGACACCGAATGCTAATGCTAAAAACGACGCTAACAAAGAAGCCACGTGCTTCCCTGTTTTCGGGTTGCGCCAACAACTCGTAGCACATGCGAGTCGCGGCCCACGGGAGCCATGTGTTCTCCATCAAGATGAAAGGAGACTGTCCTCTTCGGAATGATGTCAAACACGTAGTCCTGCTAAAAGCCGAATATAAATCAAGATGTCAGCGCAAGGAGGAGGAGGGGGTAGGGGGGGGGCGGTTACAGGCAGATGGAAAACACTCGCGACTCACTCCATGCGATACCAAAGAACAAAGTCAGATGAGCCGGGGCTAATCCTTCAAAGCGCCGCTGATACTACATCTCCGAGTTTTTTTTTCTCTTTTTAACGATGACCCACTCATGTAAAAATCACGCCTGACAATATAATTTTGACGACCTCGCCGCAGCCAGGCAACAACGGCAGCCGTAAAGCAACGCACCACCCCCCCCCCCCCCCCCCGACCGTTCTGAACCAAGGCAATAAAGCCGTGACACTTTTACGATAGCGTAATTAACAGCGCGCCCGGACAAAATTAAATCAATATGCCCATCTAATATCATTTTCTCTAGTTATGCAAATCAAACACGCAAAGCCCCTCGGAATGAAGCCGTGTGAATCACTTTCACGCCTTATCGTCCTATCAGACCGCTTGGCTTGGATGACACAGATGATGATGATGAGGTGTGTGTGTGTGTGTGTGTGTGTGTGTGTGTGTGTGTGCGTGTGTGTTGTGTTGTGTTGGGGGCTTCAACCGCTGCACTGACACTGCCGATTAGCGACAACATGGATGATAACAGCTTCAAATTAAAACAATGCTCGTTGACTTAAGATCAAATGAAAGCCCGACGATGAATATCAGCATGAAAAAAAATTTCCCTCGAACGCCTTCAAGTGGTGGTGGGCAAAAAACGAGTGAATTTAAATGCTGAAACTGAGCACACGTAACATTACGTCAGATAATAACGTAACCCCTTAAAGTACATTTGCAAAGTACAGTTCAGTTATATTTAACTTTTGAGCAACGTGCTGTTTGACAAGACTATGATTTGTCGCTCGCTCGATTTTAATCAAATTATTTTCACTCACGGTCTAAACAACCTCCAGACTTTTAATCAGCTGTTGGCCACACCTCACACTTCGATGCTCACACGCAGACCAACCGGGCAACCCGGTTCTGGCTTCTGCTTTCACTCCCTATAGCAACATGGTTGAAATTCAAGTTGTGGTTTCTTGCAATGCCTTGTTTTGCTTTTTTTTTTTTTTTTACTTTTGCCTTTAGCTTGCAAGCATCGCCTCAGCAGCAAGCGGAAGTATATGCGGCTTTTTCCCTTTATGGATATGAGACAAAAGGGAGGCTGCGGCAGTGGAAGGCGAGAGCGCGGCCTAATGGCGCTGATTAATGACAACGGGCCAGAGGAGAGCCGGGACACGGGCGCAACATCTATCATCCTTTCTCATCAGTCGGTGCACCTCCGTTCTTCCCCAAGAAGAAAAAGAAAAATGCACCGGCTGAAATAAATACAATACTAAGCTTCCTGTGTGATTCTTTATGGAGATGACAGCTGGGCAGGCGAATGCCACGTAGAATAAGACATAATGAGCAAAAGCAGCGGCATCTCCCTCCTTCCCTCCATCCTCCACGGACTCAAGCACTCGTGGTGGTTAAGTCACATTCCCAAATCTTCCTGTGAGGAAGCGGCAATGACTTATTGGCTATTAATGAATAGGAGGTGATGATGAATGGCGCCGCATTTATCTGCATCAGTAACTACGAGGGCTGGCACGGACGCCACGAGAAGCACAACATCACATTGCCATCATCTGCGGAAAAGCCGTCGGACCCCGGGTGCTGGAATTGAGCTCGGAGCCATTCATGAATCGCAATCTTTGGGGAATTGGCACTTTTAATTACGGGGGCCCTCGCTGGATCCTTGTTAAGGTCGTCGTCTTAGCGAAAACACGGCAAATTAATCCTCAATTTACATCACGGGCAGATTTAGCTCATGCTTTCTGCTTAAGTCAAGAGTGTAATTGTTCTTCGAGGATGATGACAACCTTCAACTCGACTCCACCGTGAGGGTCTTCAAATGGTGCACTCCAGTCAGGACCCGAGGGGGCTTAACCCCTAAAATCCCCCCCAAAATACGCTGATAAACATTCACTATTTGTTTTCCAAGAAAATCATTTGAAGAAATGCGCCCACACGCGCATGCGATGTTTAATGAGTTAGTTCCGCAAACAATTAGCTCCCAGTTGTTGGCGTTGAACGGCTGACGCGCAAACAAGGCACCTTGTGAGGGTGAAACAAGGCGCCTTTTGTCCCACCAACTGTTTCCACATGTGTTTTTTCCGCCGGCCTCTGTGTACAATTAATATCGCGGCAGCGCCGGGAGGTTGTCATTTTTCAAATGCTTTCCCTGGAAATGTTGGACACCTCTTAATGGCCGTGCTAATGCTCCAGCTGTCGGCAGCTGCACTTTTGCTCAGCCGCGGCTCACGAAATGCACCGAAATGGCAATAATCTCTTCGTACGCCCCCTCCCGCTCCCCCCCTTTTTTTTTTTAGGTGACTGTTTTCATCACAAAGAATACTGGATCCACATATTATAAAAATAGACCGTATGAAAACAATAAAAGAGGATGTAAAGAAATAAACTGGTTGTCTAAATTGTAATCAAGGCATTGCGGCCATTTTCTTCATTTGAAACACTTCTCTTTCTCCCGCCCTCGCCTCGCCTGCGCTCAAAGCACTCACTGTTGGCTGTCAAGATGGCTATCGCGGTTCATCACAGTTCAGTCAGAGTTCGGGATGTGAAATGACGGCGCGGATACAAAACAATTTTAAAAATGCGGGTGGAAAACAGCCGGTGTTTGTACAGATGTGAGATAAAGACGCGATTGTACGCCGGCTCCTGGGGCTACGCGGCCGTGTAACTATGTTTATTATCAGGCATCAAGTGTGTGGTCACAGGACTGAATGCCAGCGCCACACTTAACCGCAATTCTTCGGTCTGTTGTCAGAGCAGATCACACGTTGCCTTTTTTTTTTTTTTTTTTTTTTTACAGGTGATGAGCATAAGATCGCACAAAATACATCAGTACAAAATTCTCTTTTATTTTTGTTCTCTTATAGTCACTCCAAGTCGCGAGTCATTCGTATGCAAAATTTGGGACGGAATCAACGCCGCTGGATCATTTCCTATGACGGCTGACAATCTTTCCTGGCACACTGGTGTGCGAGATGACTTATTACATGTTCAAACTTGAAATCCCCCCTTGAAAAACAATGTCGGTCAAAATGAAAATGTAGTCAACTTGACGGCGTTCCACTCAGAATTTGTTGGCAAAAGGTGCACAGCGGGCCTGGCGGCGGCTCAACATCTCGGCGGTTGTTGTGTCGGCGCAGCGTGACGGCGGCCCTTCAACCCTCGTGTTCCAGAAGCTTAGACGCGCTTGTTTGATGACGGCTTATCCCCTCAGCTGACATATTATGCTTGGACAGGCCTCTGGCTGAGCCGCGAGAACAAGCTACGGCGAGGATTAGCCCCCGCGCTCGCGCTAATGCAGTCAAACTGTCAGGCAGATCAAAGCCGCTCACTTCAGATTAAGACCAATTAAACGGGGTGGCGCTACACAAATTAATACTTGGAGCAGACACGCACACACACAAACACACACACACACGCACACATGCCTGAAAAGGGCAGGCGACGAAGCAGGCAGTTGCCTCGGGCCCCGAACTGAAAGGGGGCCCCGAGCAACTGCTGACGTTAGTCCACCGCAACGACAAAAAAACAACGGCACAGCTCTTTAAGGCTGATTTCTGATAGAAGCGGGTTTCAGGCTTTGGATAACAAACGTGAAAGTGAGAGTTCATCAATGCCAACAAAGTGTGACACCCCCGCTGTTCCAAGAGCTCTGTATTTGGAGGAGAAGCTAGCTAACGTTGGCTCGGAATTTGGCGGAAAAGTGACCGAGTGTGTCATGGCAGCGTGTGGATGTTGACGCTTTGCTGAGGGGTTAATTAAAAGAACAAGCGTATCGGCGATGGAGGTCTCTTGTTTGACAATCGGCGACTCCAAGTGGCTCGGTTGTAGCAGTGGCAACACGACACAACATCCCGATGTCACCGTATCCTGTCATTTACGCTCATTGGGCTAATCTGGTTCAATCAAGCTGTGAGGCAGGACTGGAAACATGTCAGCGCTAGCAGATCCAACAACGCTCATGTTTGCAACAATGACCAAAGGGAAGTGACCCAATATGCTAACCTAGCCTAATGCAAATGGCTAACTGGAGATGACTTTAACCTTTGAGGCCGAACATGTCAAGAAACTTTTGGAGGAGCTTTCGGGGTCATGAACTTTATAGTTTTGGCATTGATGTCGCGAGCGTCGCCATCTTTCATTCCGACGTCGAGGGGCCCCGATCGGCGTTGGCCGTGCGCTGACCCCACCGGACAGCTGCGGTTCAGATGTTTGCGTTATTGTTACGAGGCAGAACGTCAACCTCCTCGTGCTTAGCTGTTGGCAGAAAAGGGATGTTTTGTCATCCCGTACGCACGGTGAGGTCTGTAAGGGCTAAAGCATCTCAGGCAGGGGGAATGTTATTTCCACTTTGACTTAGAAAACCACAGATTTTGATTTCATAGCAAGTGGTCCGGCTTTAAAAAAAAAAAAAAAGTTCCAGTCCTTAGCAAAGTACTGTTTATGTAGTTTTGCTTAGCACAGCCATGGGCTCATATCTGTGCTCAAGCGCCACATTTAAAGCTAAAACATGTAAAAATGTTGACTTCAAGATAAAATAATTCAGGCAGCACAGTGGGCAAGCACTTCCAAAGTTCGGGGTTTGAATCTAGGCTCCGACCTTCCTATGTGGAATTTGCAGATTTGCCGGAGTCGCCAGAGAAAACTTGTAGCGAGATGCACTAAAAGGATCTTTTATGAACTTGTCTCTTCAAACTCACTCCCGTGTCAAAAACCTCTCTTCAAATACTGCCTCTGACCATCTTGATGAGCACATTTTGCCTTTTTTTTCTTCCTCCTTTCCTTCCTTTCAAACTGTATTTTAACCGTGGAAAGTAAATAGGTTTAGCACCCTTGCGGTGAAACGCTTTCCAAAGGAGGCCGTGCAGAGACGCGCTTTTGATGTGGCTGCCTGGAGTCAAGTGTGTTTGGACAGTCACGAGGCGAGAGGCTGCCTGCCTGGCTGGCTGGCTCGTCGCTCCCGAGGACACGGCCCAGCCACAGCGCAGGCCAGGGCGCATAAGAATGAATCTCTCTGTCCTCAGGCGATATGCTAAACTATCAAGCAGGAGAATGCGAGTGCGGGACAACCACAGGGGAGCTATTCTAGTGCGGGCCAGGAGGCTGGAAAAACCAGAGGAGGCCTCCTAAATAAGAGCACTTGCAGCAAAATATTGATACGGCATTGTAAAAGATTTTATGGATACGAGGGGTGGGGAAAGAATAGGCCGATATTATCTTTCTTGCTACTGTATTCATATTAAGGGTGGAAAAAAATAAGACCACTATCAGAATGCGTGATATCATTCATTGGTATTGACACCATTGATGGAAATAAAAATGCCAGAATGGCAATATTTGATATACATATCAAATTGGTATTGTGATGATTCATCGCCAAGTGTCTTACAAAGTGTCGATTGCATCAAGATATGACAACTGTCAAGATGACATTGTAGATTTCCAGTGCAAAGCGGGGAGAGAGCAAAACACGTCCCGTCTGGGTCCGCTGCAATTAGGTGACGTGGCGAATAAAAGACGACGTGATCGCGAGCGGCTCGGCACTCAACGGAGTGCGCTTGAAAGGAGCCGTCGCCCCCGTTTTGTGGCGTGGGAGGCGCGCCGATACCTCATTTCAGAGAACAAATGTGCTTAAGTTATTTCTGAAGGGAAGGCAATCTGTCAAAGGCTGGGCTGTTTTGACATGTCGCATACCGCTGCTGAGATCAGAGACTCCGATTCTGCTTGCAATTACCGCCAGAGGACCTTGCAGGCAGGCAGGCGGCCATTAATCCTACTTCTGGCCCTGAACGCGTCGACATGTCAAATATTTCCCGCTGTCCTCTGCGGCACGGCGAGAGAGAGGAGTGCAAAAAAAACCCCTTCTACTTACTTCCTATATTAGTCCTGTGTAAACAACAATAAAGCGAATGTGAATTTAACTTCATGATCGAGAATCGTAAAAAGGGTGTCAGAGCTGGAAATTCGTCAACACTTGACGGTTTAACGTGGCGTGACATTTTATCCCCAAATTAAGTGCCTCCACGCGGCGTGTTCTGCACAGAAAACGTCCGACTTTCTCGAACCTGCGTTGACGCCGTCCCGGGCGCCTGGAAAAAGTTGACCGCGGAGATGACGTGAAGTGGCGACACAAAGCGGCTCTTTTCTTGTCAGTTGGATATTTAGAAATAAACCTGTTCAATGGCCACTGGGCATGACGCGGCATTAAAGCGCGGCGTAAAAGCGCCCTGTCACGCGTCCAAGCTTCGGCATAGAGGCGGTTGCTGTGCGCGGAGCATCTGTGTGCCGTGTTAAAAAAACCAGCGTGACCCCCGTGCAGATGGTCGCAGGATGCCGGCAGCACCCCGTATCGCCTGTTCCCATCCGTCCAGCGTTAAATGGCTCCTTTGACGCCTTACCACATTTTAAAAATCCGAATTACATGCCATTTTGTTTCCCCCACGACACACACAGCAACTTTTGACCTACATGCGGCAGGGTGTGGATCGTAAATTACGCCGAGGTGGGTTCCAAAGTTTTTGGGGGCATATGCTGCTCTCCCGAGTTGGATCACGGTTCTTCTACTACAAACCTGCTCCATTAGTAGTACTCAAACCTTGCCACAAGTATCACTTCAATGCTACACATGCACTGCCACTGGAGTAGAATTAAAAAAATCCCCAAAAAGGAGCAATTAGTACTGCAGTAGCCTGACTTTTGGGCATTCGTTTATGCGAAAAGCGGTCAAACACTGGCAAGGCGCTGCTGTAGGCCACAACTCACACGCAGACTAAGTAACCACCCGACTGTATTTGAGTCAATCAACAAGGACGGTCACGAATGAATGAAACTCGCAAGGCACCGCTGTGTCGATAAAAACAATCCGCAATCGCCTGATGGATTGGTGTTAGCTTGTGGAATCAATTTAAGTTGAATGTAAAAAGCATCGTTTGAATCCTTCCATATTTTTGTACACGGCCCTCGGAGGAACACGTTTGGACGGCCTTGATTTATTAACGTCCAACTGGCCCCGCTCAACATCGAAATCAGATTTATATCGACTGTCAAAGGCAGCCGTGACGGCCAAATTCATCTTGCCTTCACCGTTTTTCACGGCCAGCATCTGGGCTGCCCATCTCCTCCGCCTAACAAGCGCGCGCAGGGGGTCTTGGGCGAGCCGTCCTGCTAACGGGGGTACAAGACCGATGGCGCTGTCAATCGGGGATCTCGGCGGGACCTGATGAGACAAGACGACGCGCGCACGATGACCTGACTTTTGAAATGTGTGTCAATGACGTTAGAAGGGGAGGGGGGGCTGCCAGTTGCTGCTACTATTGATGATACACTTCCCTTAAAAAAAAAAAACAAGACACTTTGGGTGATGCACTTTCTCCAGAAAGAAAACAAACGATTGGTGGAAGACTTTGCGAAAAGAAAAGTGTTTATTTTTAATATTATGCGGTTTTGTTTGACTGGAAAATATTTCATTTGTTTTTATTTTTGGATCTTTGGGGAAAAACCGCCACACTTACTGATTATTTGCAGAAAATTGGGCCACTACGAGAGCTTCCATCGAAACGTTGCCAAAAACGACAGCTCAGACCAAATGTGATCAAACGATCGGGACCACCGGCACTGCGGCGCGGGGGCGAAGGCACCGCTGAACTCAAGCTGGTCTTTGTCAGACCACCCTTCAATCCTCCACACCCCATCACTCACAATTAACCCCCACCCCAACCTTCTCCCCATCACATGAATCATGCCTGCTCGACAAAAGACGCTTTGAGGTCACGCTCGTCCGTTTTTTTTTCTTCTTCTTTGCGTAAGCCTCAAGACAAGGAAGACTTAAAAGGGGGACTTATGGGGATAATGGTAAGAGAAAACACATGCCATTACGTTGCCGTAAATTACAAAAAGTGTAATACAAGCACGGTTGGGAAATGACTTTACTCGGGGTGAAATCGACTCATTGGACTTTGCTCATCAAACGGCGTAACGGTCCATGCTCGCCATTAATACGCTTGAGCTCTAAAGCCGCACCTTTTTTTTTTTTTATATATTCGTCACCCTGAGAATCCTCCACGGGCGTTTTAAAACTTCAAACGCGGCCTCATAATAAAGTCAGGAGGTGTCAGACATGTGCTCCGCCGCGCTTCACCTCCAACGCCGATGGCCTACTAAGACCTAAGGCCGCTATCAAAGGGGCGGGGGGGAGACCGCACTATGGCTAGCATGTAACGATTGGCGAGATCTATCAGACTTTCATTGTGCCATCTTCTGCGCGGACATCTGAATGAAGTTAAACTGACACGGTTATAGATTTTCCGAGCCCAATTCCACATGGATCAACCTTGTGTATGAGCTAATAAAGTGAGGTTTACGGAAGATCAGGGACAGATTAACTGAAGGAAGAGCACTGTCCGAAGAATTTAAAGCTAGCCCAGCTGTACATTAAAAAAAGAAGGGGGTGGGGGGTATTCTGGAAAAAGGTCAACGAAAAGCCAACTGGTCTATACAAGTCTGAGGTGGCTTTGTCGGTCGGTGATCCTTTTGACAATCCCCTTGAAATTAAACATTCCTTCCTGTTTGTCTGCTTGGGTGCATCCGAGAAGGTGGCGGTCAATATCGCATCTTTCGTTGCACGAAAGCGGTCTTCGAAACAAGCGTCCGTGAATGTGTTTCGGAGCGCCGGCGTGTGTGCCGGAGACGTGGCTCCATGTCAAGCCCAGAGTCTAATGGACAGCCACAAAGCTTGAAAGGGTCATAAATCAGTCGGACTACAGAAAGCCCATTTGCGCGGTCGGGATAAACAATTACAAAAAAGAAATAAATAAAAAATGGTAATGGTCTCGTAAAGCCCGCAACACCGCGGCTGACATTCTGATTCTGTGTCTTAAAGGCAGCTCGGAGCCTTGGGTGAGCGTGGCGACGGCAGCCATTTTTTTCTCTCGTGATCAATGTACAGCGCGGCAATGTACGGGCTATTTATTTACGCCGCGTCCCTCCAGTCGAGAGGAGGGAGATTAGAGGCAGAAACGTTGTGATTATGAAGCGGTTGCGCTACAGCCGCCTCATTGATTTACAGCGAGCCGTTCACAAATGCCAGATGTGCTCAGGAGGGCCGCTTGCTGCATCAACAACAAGAACCGGTGAGATCTGTTGCCGTGAAAGCAAATTCAAGTCATAGTAGCGAGACTGTTCACCGGCGGAGCATGCAAATTGATTTCGCGTCACGAGGTTTCGCCTTTAGACGAAAAATAGAACGACAGTACATGTGACTAAAATGGCCAAAAGACCTTTTTCCAGGGTATTTGCGGGTGGCGAGTGACTACGGCTGACTTGAATTACGTTATTGGGTTTGTGGAAAGCATTGTCTCGCTGGTGTGTACAGAATGTTTAAGTTGTCTTTGAGTAATTCAGCAAAACAAAGGCCGGTCGGTAACGTACTGTGAGATTGTTACTGGCCCGGAGACAATGACGAGACCCGTCCGTCTCTGTCTGCCGTCAAATCCAACTTCCAGCCTGACTGCGATCCGCCGCCGGCTCCTGCCAATCAAAGTTCATCACGAAAAACGCGGGCCCTTCTTGGCACCCAAACAAAGGCAATCGATTAGAAGTGAATCATTACTGAAGTTTGTTTTTTTTCCATTTTGTGCAATGATACTGTTCAAGGAGCGCATTATTTTTGGGCGTCTTACAATAATAGCAAGCTGACTTTTGAGGAATAAGCCCTCCTGTCTGTCTTTTGATGAATAGCACACTTTGAGAATCACTGACCTAATGGAAACGTGTCTTGGGTGAGCGCGTAGCGTACAAACCGCCGACGACAAGCCAAGGAGGCGTCAGACGGAGCATTTGATCACTAAGTCGACAAATGGAGCGGTAAGTGTCGAAAGGCTCCGACCGACCGCCTGACGCTAATTCCGGGGCCCCTCCCGCGAATCCCTAATCCCGCTTGTGAAATGTGACAAGATCGTTCTCGGGGCCCTGCTTTACGAGAAGCAATCTGCCCATCACAGACGCTCATCCCCCCCCCCCCACGAGTGTCAAAACACGCTACCTGTACATTTTCACCCGCCGGAAATTAAATCGCAGGGATCGAAGATTACGTTGGCTATGTTTGTGGATGACTGGTTTATCAGTAAGGGAGGAAAACAACGAAAGCGACTACATTTGTGCCAAAAAAAAAAAAAGATGACAGAGACGTGTTGCTAATCCCTGAGGCCAGACAAGCAGATAACAGCACAGGAGCGACTTGACGAAGTTTCCACAAAGTTCTTAAGGGGAAATATGGCAGCTGTCGGCCGTCGTGGGACGGGGTTTCGCCTGAAGCTAACGCGTGCGTACAGCATGACATCCTCACCTGCCTGATACGGCGGCGAGTGGACGACAGCGTTTAATCTCAGCGGGCTTTAACTTCCCGCTCCTGACCAGCTTTGACTAATCGAGGAGACAACGTGGAAAAAGAGCCTTCAAACCGCCGCCATCTTCGGCGCCACCTCAACTCGGCCAACTCTTCGCCTCCAGATTCCGGCGAGAGAGGAGGGCGGCGTACGCTTGACTTCTAAGTATCCGAAATGTCCCGTCTTAGCCGCATCACACTGGTAACGCTACCCGTCTTCAAAGACGAACGCTCGTCTATTTTCTTGTCATATTTGCTTGAAGGACGGCTCGACGACTCGCGAGTCTAATTCCGTGCACTTTAAAGACGCGGCGCATTCAAGGTGCATTACGGCAGCTATCGAGGTGACGGGAGCAATTTCAAACTGTCATTCAGTGGCGGAAATATCCCAGCGAGTCCCGTGTCTCCTGCGGGCTGTCAAAGGGCCCTGTGAAGTTAGCACTAATCTGGATCTTATTCACTCAACACCATTTACTTGTCAGCGCTTTGCCTCGGCACGCGAGACCATAATGAGATCAGGGTATAATCAAGACACATTGAAAGCTATTGAAATGAAAAGGTCAAATTGTTGCAGAGTTTTTCAGAGGTAGAGAAATTCGAATGCAGAAGAATTGACAATAGGTCGGCATATTCGCGGTTCACCAGTCACAAATTTCCTGTGGATTTGGCAACGGCCTTTGACACATGCATGGAAATGTATTTTTTTGGTCCGCTCGCAACACAAAAGCTTTTTTTTTTTTTTTTGGCCCGCTCGCAACCCCAAAGCTTTTTTTTTTTTTTGGCCCGCTCGCAACCCCAAAGCTTTTTTTTTTTTTTGGCCCGCTCGCAACCCCAAAGCTTTTTTTTTTTTTTGGCCCGCTCGCAACCCCAAAGCTTTTTTTTTTTTTTGGCCCGCTCGCAACCCCAAAGCTTTTTTTTTTTTTTGGCCCGCTCGCAACCCCAAAGCTTTTTTTTTTTTTTGGCCCGCTCGCAACCCCAAAGCTTTTTTTTTTTTTTGGCCCGCTCGCAACCCCAAAGCTTTTTTTTTTTTTTGGCCCGCTCGCAACCCCAAAGCTTTTTTTTTTTTTTGGCCCGCTCGCAACCCCAAAGCTTTTTTTTTTTTTTGGCCCGCTCGCAACCCCAAAGCTTTTTTTTTTTTTTGGCCCGCTCGCAACCCCAAAGCTTTTTTTTTTTTTTGGCCCGCTCGCAACCCCAAAGCTTTTTTTTTTTTTTGGCCCGCTCGCAACCCCAAAGCTTTTTTTTTTTTTTGGCCCGCTCGCAACCCCAAAGCTTTTTTTTTTTTTTGGCCCGCTCGCAACCCCAAAGCTTTTTTTTTTTTTTGGCCCGCTCGCAACCCCAAAGCTTTTTTTTTTTTTTGGCCCGCTCGCAACCCCAAAGCTTTTTTTTTTTTTTTTAAATCAACAAAGCGACTGCTCAAATTCGGAGCGAGTTCACAAGTTGGGGCAGCTGTGAGGTATCGGCGTATGAAGACAGCAACTAGTAATATGTATCATTGAGAACGGAAGTGGCTCGACGTCGTTTGAGAGTATAAAAGGCAGTTCTTGCCTGGCAGACGGCAGTTAGTTAAGGCCGTTAATTTCCCCGTAGACGCGCCACTGCGGGCGACACACTGGAGCTGTACTTAACCATTATTAATGTGACAGGCCTTGGCGCAAGGCGAATCAATTAAACAAGAGCAATCAGCGTCGCCTGGATAGCGGCATTTTCAGGCCATTTTAAGGAGCCGACAGGGGCAGGCGAGCGGCATGAAACAATAGCACTTTCCAGCCGTCATCTCCCCTTTCTACCTGTCACGTCCAATCGGCCCGTCGCCGCGAACGACGCGGCACGAGAATTTCCACATCGCGGCAGGCAAGGAAGTTCTGTTTGCACGCGGCGGCCGATTGGAGGCTTTCACGGGGTTGTTCCTCCAAGTACTTTGGGGTGCTTTAAACCCGCCGCACACCAGTGACTGACCCTGGCAAACCGCAAGGAAATGGCACCCCTAGTGTTCTTAGCAGGTAACAACATTTTGGAAGCACTGCCTTTCTTATTTCGTTCGAACCGGCAGCAGAAAGACTCGACATAAAGCGTTGCTCTTCAGTCAGTACGTGTTGAATACGTGACTTTAAGGGGCGTGGCCTAGTTCCTGTCGTTTCAGGATGGTAGTATTTGGCGAGCGACAGCATTTTTTTGACGCGGTACCACCTTTGAGAAGCACTGAAGTCGACTTATTTGATGCCGTGTATATCCTGCGCAAGGAACAGCAAGCGCGAAAAACCCCAAAATGAAGCCGTGCCGAATTATGACCGAGAAAGTTTGTCCAAATTGCTCAAATCTCTGAAAGCTCGCCGGGAGCCCATTACTCAGCCGACGTCCGACTTTGAAGCTGCCGTATTGGCAAGCGGGCTGTGGCCCGTCCATAAATGTGTCCCGCCTCAGTGAAATACAAGTGGGAGATTTCAGGCTCTCTGTTTAAAAGTAATGAATTACGACGACAGCGAGGAGGGGTGGGGGCAGTGGAAAAATGTGCAGCCATTTAGGGACCGAGCCGGGAATTTGGTGCGCGCCTCGGCGGCCCATCCATCAGGGCCACAATAAAAGAGTTTTTGGCTGACGCTGGGAATTTATGGTCGCCCTTCCCTGTCCTAATAAGTCAAGCCGCCGTGTCACCGGCTGACTTGCCGTTGCCGAAAACAGCAGCGCTGTTATCAATCAAAAAACACTTGCATCTGTTTAACTTTCGCCTGATCAGCAAGACATTTATAGGCTATTGAGTAATAAGATAAGTGGGTCTATTTCAAAGTGGGGCGCTGGGAATTGGGAAATGGAAGATTTCATGATTAATGGCAACCGCAAGACAGTTTTATAAAACACGCTTTGCATTGTAAAGAATGTGACTTTGGATTCAATGTGATGCCATTAATTCATTCCAGAAACACTCATCACTCTTGACTTTTTTATTATTTTTTTTAAACCGCTTTTTCATCTTGGGAAAATACTTGTACTTTTTCGGGCCCTGAAACATTATGAACAGTCGCCCGCGTTACCGAGATTAGTCTTGAGGAAGGACTCCGACTTGAACTATTATTATCGTGAACTTATTCAACTGCTATTCGGTGCATATCAAGCGAATTGGTTGTTGGTTCAAATTCATCGGTCGTCGGTACCGTTCACAACAACCGATTCTCAATGCAGTTCAAAACAAACTGACAATTTGGTCGCGATGAGCAAGTGAGAGAACTACTTTTAAAAAAGCAATTCAAGATCAAAGTAAGCCTTTTTTTGGGTGGGGGGGGTTCACACTTGCAAATTTAAAGGTACCTTTTTCCCCTGCCCCAAGGCGCACGAAAAAGAGAAATGGACTGCTTGCAACGGTGAAATATAGTCGGGACAGAGGAGCCGAAGCCGAGCAACGTCCTTGTGTTTGTCTTTCATTAATGATATTTACAGGAAGATTATAGAGGCCGACATGATGGAAGGCTCAGGCAGAGAGACTTCCCCTTCTACTCTTTATTTTTGCACTCGGCGTTGACCTGAATGTGACTGAGGAGGAGAAATGCAGACGGTTGACAGATAACTGGCAAGTAGGACGGAGAAGTGACAGATGCCAGGCTGCATCGGGGGGGGAGAAAGGACCTGAAAACACGTCATGCGGATGGATGGATGGGGGACTGGACGGACGGACGGACGGACGGCAGCCAACATTGCTTGTTCTCCTGAGCCGTGGGTTGTTTCTTAATGACTCATGCACGCCCCCCCAACCCACGCTGGAAAAAAAAATGCGCTCTTTGTCTTGTCAACATGGGAATAGCTTTACGTGGGAATGAAAACTGAACAGTGAAAGATCTGAAGTGGCGCCGGATGACTTGATGGTCTAATTTGGAACCACATTTTTTCCTGTGCGAAATAGGCAAGGCTTCGCACGCCACGTCGAAAGTTGTGAGCCACCAGCTAGCGCGCAAGATCATTACTAAGGAACTCACAATTACGACAGATGACCCCTGATGCACACAAAGGTGCTCAGGTTCTTATATTGTGGGGGAAGGGAAAGTCATGTTTGATGCCAAAGTGTGTCAGTGGGAATGTTTTAGCCACACCCCCTCGAAAACAGTTGGGAGTTTCTGTGCTTGAGCCGCTGACATTCCAAAAACAGGATGATAGGGTTCTAAAATCGTGAATGGTTGTAAATTACTGAGACAAGATGATCACTAGGTGACAGATACTTTCTATTTCGTTTAGTGCTGTGCCATGTTTTTTTTCCTCCCCAATTTAAAATGTATGCCTTGGCTCAATCGAGGTCGTGGAAACACTGGATGAGATCATCTTGGCTAGTCGACGTGAATCTACCAGGTCTGAGCATGCGCACAGAACCAATTACATGTGAAGACACCGCGTTAAAAGGCGCCGCGAGCGCGAAGCACACCCTCGCGTGGATGCGCGACGTCATTTTCCTTTCGTCTTTTCACCTCGGATCAACTCTTGCAGACTCCGATCCGCGCGCGCACGCAGGCAAGTGGGTGGAGGCGGAGTGATCGTGCCTTGCTTTTGGCACACCACCGTCACTCTCTCTCCTCCCTCCTGTAATCTGAGCGCGCTCTCGGACCTGCGACCACACTGTCACAGGACGCCGACGGGAGAAGGCGCGACGGCGGACACAGAGACGACGCGACACGGATTGTCCACAAACATCCATGAGGATTTAACGCTTTTGTGTTTGGCTGAGGCTTTTAGCGAGATTTTGAGGGGCTTACGCGCATTCCCCACACATGCATTTCTCGGCCATTTGCACGAGCTTTGGGTCATGATCACAGCGCCCGCGGTGTCTGTCCTGAGACACAGCTCCAATCCAGCGTGGGAGAGCCGCTCCTCATCCGGGGAGAAAGGCGCACTGAGCCCCGCCAGCCGCACGTACGCGCAACGCAGCACCACCGCCGCCGACAACACCGTCTCCTCCCCTGCAGACCCGCACCGTCAAGCCGGCCGTCTGCCCATCAAGTTGCTGAAAATGCTCACGGCTCGGGCGGGACACATCATGCACCCGGAGTACCTCCAGCCGCTGCCGTCTACGCCGATCAGCCCCATCGAGGTGAGTCTGTCCAAGGCGCTCCTTCCTGGGGCACGGAGAAGCCTGCATTTGGGCTGTTTGAGTCGTTCTAAGTCAACGGCGTCAAACCCGAGGCCCGGGCGACAGATTCGGACCGCCACATCATTTCATGTGGACAAATTACAGCAAAGAGCCTATTCGCTTCTCAATCTAAATTGAACAATAGTTTGGTTGTGCTTTTCAATAATTGCTTGCCACTATGTTCCACAACCTCTGTTTGCAAATTCAATTTGTTGTTAAAAACATCTACGGTAGCGATATGAAACACAGGGGGAAATTGTGTAATAGTATGAAATGATCCATGCATTTATAAAGACTTTCAGCTCCATAGAATGGCCCATTTAAGGATTGGTTTGATGTAGCCTGCAGACAAAAATAAGTCAGACACTCCTCCCTAGGAGATGACAAGATAAAAAAAAAAAGCATATCTTTTTTTCTCAAAATGTGAATTTATTATGGTGTTAATGGTTTGATTTCTTTCTTTCTTAACTCACTTTGGATTTGAGGGGCTTAAAAGGATGCTGCAGTACTGCGCGCACAAAAATTATGGCCAAATAAGTCCCCAAAAGGTACACATCTTAACTGAGATTTGTTGTGCGTCACAGCTGGACGCCAAGAAGAGCCCACTGGCGCTTTTGGCTCAAACATGCTCCCAGATCGGCAAGCCGGACCCCCCAGCCTCCTCCAAGCTTTCCTCGGTGGCGTCCGGCGGGGACAAGGAGAGCAAGGCTGGGCCGATCAAGATCAGCGACATCGGCGCGGACGACAAGTCGAGCTTTAAGCCCTACGCCAAGTCGTCGTCGTGTTCGGACACCAAGAAGGAGTCGAGCCTGAGCGGAGATAAGAACGCTTTCCGAGTGCCGAGCGCCACCTGCCCGCCGTTCACGCCTAGGACAGGCAGCCGCAGCGCGAGCCCGAGCTCCTGCGCCTCCGCGTCAGCTTCGCCGCTGCCGTGCGACGGCAAAGCGGCGGAAAAGGACGACAAAAAGGAGTGCGAGCGTAATAAAAACACGTCGTCGCCGGAGAGTCATAGGACGAGTGGAATTAGCCCCGATGGCAGCCAGGAAAGCACGCCCGGGTCCAAGGCCGTCACTTCGGACTCGCCGTCCATCACCTCGTCGATGCTCGGCACCGGATTGGTGGCTCCGGTTTCCCCCTACAAACCCGGCCACGCGGTATTCCCGCTGCCGCCCGCCGGCATTTCCTACCCTGGGAGTTTAGCGGGCGCCTACGCGGGTTATCCCCAGCCCTTCCTGCCTCCCGGTATGAGCCTGGAGCACGCCAAATCGAGCAGTCAGCTCCTGAGCGCGCAATTCGCGGCGTGCAGCAAGGCCGGGACCAGCCCCCTGGCCGGGGCATCCCCTCCCTCGCTAATGTCCGCCGGCTTGTGTCGGGACCCGTACTGCCTCAGCTACCACTGCACCAGCCATTTGTCGGCGACCTCCGGCGCAAACTGCGCGCACGATGCCGCCTCGGCCCTCAAGTCTGGATACCCGCTCGTGTACTCTGCGCACCCGCTGCACGGCGTGCCGTCGTCGGCGCCGTCGTTCGGCGGACACCCGCTGTACCCGTACGGTTTCGTACTGCCCAACGACCCGCTGCCGCACGTCTGCAACTGGGTGTCGGCGAACGGCGCGTGCGACAAGCGCTTCTCCAGCTCCGAGGAGCTGCTCGGCCACCTAAGGACTCACACGGCTTTCGCGGCCGGCTCGGAGAAGCTGCTCTCCGGCTACCCGGGTTCGTCGTCGCTGGCCGCGGCTATGGCCTGCCACATGCACATGACCTCCGGTGGGAGCCCGTCCAGCCCCGGCGCCCTCGCCCTGAGGGGGGGCCCGCATCACCCGCTTGGACTAAGCAGCCGCTATCACCCGTACTCCAAGAGCCCACTGCCCGCCCCCGGAGCCCCGGTGCCGGTGCCCGCGGCCACAGGCCCTTATTACTCCCCGTATGCTTTGTATGGACAAAGACTGACCACAGCCTCGGCTTTGGGGTACCAGTAGAGACCATTCACACAGACAAAATACACACACACACATTTATAAAGGAGATTTTAGGCCCAATGAGTTTTATATGTACTTCATGCAGGGACTGGATCCATGTGGGGATCAATGTATTTATTTGAGATAGCTTCAAGCGTGACTTAAAAAAATAAAAAAATCTATAATATAACTTGCAACAGCGTGGATGTGCATTATTTGGGAGCCACCTCCAAAGGATAAAAAAACAAAACGGGCCTCCAGAGTTGTCTTCACTGTGATGGATGTGGAAGACCCACCATGAGCTTCTTCACAATCCACATTGATTTACAGTATTGATTGGCTGTGTGCAGGGGATCCACCATGAAGCCCACATGCCTTATTGATTAAACTTTTACAAAATTCAAATTCATTTTTACAATGTAATATCCCAAGGACTTGAAGGTTTTACTTTATTAAAATTTAAAAGTCATGTTTTTGTTCAACATTTCACCATTTGCTTGTTGTAACTTCAATTTCTGTCTTTTTTTCCCCAATACACAAAGAATTACACAAAATGTGTCTTGTGTGACTGGCTGCATCAAATATTCTCAGGGGGGGGGGGGCCTTTATGGCCCACAACCCGCATGTTTTCCACCCCGTCTTAGCTTGGGGATATACTTACTCGCGTGTTTCTTTATGTTCTGAAGAAAAGCAAAACTCACATACCGGTATTTGTTGATTTTCTTCTTCTGGTGGTATCTGTACACACGGAGCGATCTTGAAAACTTGAGACGGTCTGTGTTGATGATACAGAAGGATTTTTTATTAGTATTTTCTTTTCATTCGTTTTTCAAGCGCTTTGTCATTCTGACATGGACTCACAACTTGACTGCGAATTGAGAAGTTAGTTTATAAAAGCACAGTCAATGCTGCTAGCTTAGCAATTAGGTTGCAACGTTTTTAGTCACTTTTCTGACCACTCTTGTGACCGTTTTTTTAAAATAGCAACTTGCGAGTTGAATTCCCACTAAGAAACAAGTTGCGACAGGAATAGTTTTGACATTTTTCTTCTTGCATATGTCACGAAAGGAGTCCTGTGGCAGGCAATCGCAGTGTCAATAGCGCTGAAGACAGCCACATTTATTTTCTTCCTTTTTTTAGCTGTACTGGGGGGAAAAAAAAACAAAACAAAATATTTTTTTCAAAGCTTGTTGGTATTAGGAGAGAAAAAGCAGATCACGATAGGGGGGAGAAAAATAAAGAGACGAAAAAGTCTTTTGAAAATTGGATGTCTGTTGCTCTTACCGTGATATTTGGTACAGGAGAGACCACGATTGGATTTTTGATCTGAGGACTGGATGACCTCCAGCTGGAAGTAAGAAAGTGAAAAGAATTGTTAGAGACGCTTTGGGAAAATTAATGATCCCCTTAAGGGATTAAAATAAGTATTTATACTAACTTACATTTAAAAATGTGCGCCGTGCTTAAGAAATGATATTACCTTGGCACCCACTATTATGTTGACCTAAATTATTGACAATGATCCAAAACTTGTCGTGATGAATTAATAGGCCAACTAAAATGTGTGATGCTAAAAAAATGATTGTTATCCTTGCATTTTCAACAGTGACAGTTTAATATAAGATTGAAAGTGTCAGCATTAAAGCACTTCGTGATACTGGATGGTGATAGTATAAAAAAATGTATCATAAGCACTGTACATACTTCTAGGTTTTGAAAATATATGCGTTCATTCTGGTGCTACTTTCAACATCCAGCATCTATTTTGTGAAATCTTACATTTGTTCATTTTCAGTCAGCCGAACTCCAAATCATCGCAGGAATCATTCTAATCTGTCCTTGTCAACTCAATGCTATGGCAAATACTGTATCTGATGCATTTAAGCCTTTTCTTTATTATTCTTTGTCTTTGGAGCTAAGAATAGTTCAAGTTTACAATGTGTGACCGACACGAGCTGGTGATCCTCCCCGGGGCCCCACCTGCAGCGCAACACATTTTGAAATGTTTGTCTGTTGCAATGTGGTCCTTATAGCTTGCTGTCAAGCTTATTAATGATCCAATCAGGGGGACTTCCCCCCACTGCTTACATTAACTTCCTGCTCTCAATTTACGACCCTTGAAGAGGCTGCTAGGCTTGGACTTAAAGGCCCGAAGGACCAGCTTGAAATCAGGAGCATCTATCTATCTGACCGCAGAGAAAAATAGGGCGTGTTGCTTCAGACTTCAGATCATGTTTACACACCTGCACAGAGAAGTGAGCACGAATATCTCCACGGGAACTCATTAATTGTAACCCAAATCAACTTTCGCCACTGTCGTGAATGGAAGTAAGTGCCTCCCTACCTGCGAAAAACACATTGAAGCTCTTCAGAGAATTTCTTTGCAGATTTCCTCAAATACGAGGCGTGGATGCTTCGAGCTGTTTGTCACCCCTCGTGGAAGTTTACTGTAAAACACAAAAAAAAACAAAAGACAATGATTGGCGATAGCATATGCATGTTACGTAAATGACATAAAAATTTCTACTTTAACACAACACCAGAAGCAGCAGCACATAAAAACAGAGCGTGGAACATCACTAACAAGCTACGACTACGATGACCGAAGCGTTGTAATTGCCTTGAGATGACAAGATGGCGTCAAGTCACTTTTTTTTTTCGACGAGACAAGGCGAAAACACAGCTCGATGAAGCTAGCCGCTGACGCCGTTACTTAGCCACAAGATGGCACCAAAGCAATATATTTATACAAGACATGGTCTTGGCCTGAGTACAAAAAAAAACAAAAACAAAAAAACGCGAATAGTGAGTGAATTAACAGACGAAAGGTCCCCTGCTTGCAAAACGGGCAACCTCAGAAATATAATCTGCAAATCTATTCTTGGGGCGTGTTGATTCTGCACACACACAATAAGCGCAGGAGTTCAACCGATGGGGAATGTCTGCAGTATCTCAACGCACAAAAGGGGGTGGGGGAGGGGGATGCAAGAAATCGCAAGGGTGAGTTAAACAGTAAGTTCTTGTCTTTCAACACTCCACAAACCCTAGAATTAACACACGCCACTGACAAGGGCACATTTTGGATGTCTGTCATTGGCTGAATACTTTCTTTTTTTCCCCCCTTTTGGTCTCCAACAACATCTTGCTCAGCTTGTCAACTGCCACTTGCGTGTGATTAATGACCACCAGCCCTATTGTGTGCGCGTGCGTGTGTGCGTGTATGTGTGTGTGTGTGTGTGTGTGTGTGTGTGTGTGTGTGTGTGTGTGTGTGAAGATGGCTAATTAACTGCAGGCTGACTGAAGGGCCTCCGATAACCCCGTTTTTTTCTCCTCCCGCCCGCCCGCCCCTGCTTGGTGGTGGCATGTGGAAGCGCTTACTGACAAATTTGTGAGGAGCTGAGCTACGTTGACTAAGACGAATGGCCGCCGAGAACAGTAAACAGCCGCTAATTTAAGCGTGTTCAAATGTATGACACGCTGGCACCGTGCCTCCCCCCGCCGTTTGTGCTCCCTCGTCGGGGGAAATGCGGCCAAAGTACGCCAACCCCTTCCTTCCACCCAACCGCATCACCTCCACCCCGACACCCACGCTTAAAATTACACTTGGCATCTTCACGGAGGGAGATTTTGCTGCTTGGCAAACATGCGCGCTGCCTTTTAAGGTTCGTGCTATAGTCACGACAAATACGGTGTTGATCTATTATGTGTGGCAGGTTTTGAAGTGTTTGAAGTTTTTTTTTTTTTACAATATGCAGTTGACTTAGAAGTAGCCCAACTTATGAGCTTTTCCAGATACGAGCCAACACTGGTGGATTTTTTTGTCTTGAGTTGTGATTGATTTTAAGGGTGCTAGCTATGCTATTTCATTTCAATCAAGTCCGTTTTTAGAAAAAGATGAGCAAACACGCCTTCTCGCCAACAATCAACCACACGGCGTCTACACGCTGTTGCCAGCTGCCTTCTAAGGCAGACACGTGACCGGCCGGCTTCCTGATTATTCTTATTGAGTTTGTTAACAGAAAGAAAAAAACAATCTCACCATGTGAACCCGTTACTCCAGTTGCGACGGTTTTAGTGGCTGAATTATGGCGCTGACCGATGAGAGGAAATAAGCTGTGGACACAACTTAATTTCTTGCCACTGAAAGGGGAAAAAAAAATAGTTAGCACGGCAGTGACAGACGAGGAAAAAGAAAGTCGCTTGAATATAGCTGGAAATGAAAAATGGCAGTAAAGTGGAGCGAAATGCTCGCTGCCAGCTGGCGGACCATTACAGGTGATGGACATGTCACTTTGGCCAGTCAAATATGACAGACGAGCATGTGCTAATACAGTGGAAGGACCCCAAGTCTCAAGTCTGCCATCTGCTTCAACGGCCGCCATAATGTACAGCTCGTGATTAGGCTTGAAGAGCAGCAGTTTCTCTTAAACAGTTAAAAAAAAAAAAAAAAATCCATCTGGAGCACGTGGCATGTCATTTTTCCTCCAAGACAAATGGATTTTTTTTTTCTTTTTGTGCAAGATTCGAAATTAGACAGCAGAACACAATAAATCTTGTAACGAGCCTGGGAAAAGAACTGAAATTCCCCCTTTCTTTTTTTTCCCTTTTTTTTATGCATTCAGCATTTAGCTAACCCTCACAGGGTAAATTTCTTTACAAAGGGCTCTGAAAAAGCATTTTGAACACACAAGCGCGTTGAAAAATGCGATCTACAGATGCTTCCGAAGGAATACTTTTAAATAACACATTTTCTCTCTCATTTTCCCCTTCCCTCAAAGTAGGTCGTGACTCGGTAAAAATAGGGAGAACACTTGAGAACCACAAATGGTCAAAACAACACCGTTGCCTCCGCCCTCCTCCACCCAATTACAAAAGCAAGATGGTTTCCACAGCTGGTAAAGCCAGAGAACCAATGGATGCTTTCCTCCTTTTTATAGAAAAGCTGTCTGTCAGCTGGATGCGGCGTCACAACAAATCCCCGGCGCTCGAGTGAGGCTGAACATTCAGGTGGGGGGCAGGCGGAGGCAAGATGGATGACCCGGAGGTCTTTCAAGTGTCGCGGGCGAGTCGCATGGCTTCGCTGGCGCTGACAGAGAAATATACACAGCAGAAACGGCAATAATGAGAACATTAAACACTGCCGCCACCTGACGGAGCAGCCTCGCATCAATCATGCGCCCAGACACACAACCTTGACAATTAGTCCCTTCTGATAATGTCTGCGACTCCACTTAAGCACTACACGCCGCTTGTTTTCCCCGGGCAGGAATATCCTTAGAATTGTTGAGATCAAATTATGGAACGACAGATATTCTCATCATTTATTCATCGCCTGCCTGACAAGAATGAATGGATATGGGAACAGAGGAGACATCACAATACGTGAATTGCAGTATTGGTCTCTCTTTGCAGAGGATAATCAATGTGGCATTGTTCTATTATCTATCTACGTGTTGCTTCACCGATTGCGATCAAATATCCGTTGCTGAAAGGGTTTCACACTGAATTTCAGTGTGAAAGAAGAATATTCAGTTTTTAGCGCTGTCAAATATCCCAAAAAGAAAAAAAAACAGGTTACATTTGACCCCAACTGTATGCGAGGGTTCAATAAAAGCCAAAAGGAGCTTATTGGACTTCCATAATTGTGAATGATGAAGACAGACGGACAATGTTTCAAACACGTGACAGATTCCGAATCACTTGGCAAGCTCTCATCCGAGTAATGACTCTCTCCTCGTCACTTGGACGTGCACGTACTGTACTTCAATTATTTTCCTGGCCGGCTCGGAAGATGTTGCGGCGAAGGAGAGCCAGGAAGCATCCGACGCCCGTTTACGGCTCTGCCTACTCAAATGCGTCTTTTAATGACGCCCCGCAGGCATTTGGAGGCGATATAAATACTTGTATGGCAGCCAACACTTTTGGGGTAACGCAAGGCGCGGATCAAACATAAAACAAGAATAGTGCTTTTAATGCCGCTCTAACAAGGTTACTTATCCGGCCGTCTATGTGTGTATAAACACGAGCTAAATGTCAAGTCCGCTCATAAAGAGCCTTGTAAATTTGACTCGCCGGTGGCTCCGTGTCGTTAGGGTTATAACGAGCGTAAATAACAAGGTGGTTTCAGTTTCCGTCGCTCGCCGTTGTCATCGCTCTTTTTGCCCCGTGTATTTATCACGTGAGAAATGAGCCATGTGTCATGACATTTGCCATCCGAAGAGAAAAAGCAAAGCATCGGGCGAGCCATTCGGACGAAAAAAAGAACCTCAAAAGCGATGACATGGAAAGTGCTAGTGACTGTTTACAAAAAGTAGCGAAGCTGGAGTGGCGGCGTTCCAAGCCCCGAGGATGATAAATGGCTGTGCTAACCCTGCGGGACTGGAGACCCAAATGAGGACGGAGCTAATTGCCGTGCGAAATACTTTGGCATGAGCCGAAAGAAAAGCCGAGGCCTCCCGCCGCCAAAAAAAGGCCCGGTTGCTAGTCCCTGAACTCAGACTTGGTTGTTTTGCTTCCCAGAGTTCACTCGTCGTCCGTAAATCACAGTGCGGTTAAACAAGCTGCTCTCAAAAATTGTTGCCACCAAGTAGCACCCCGAAAAAATTAAAAGTACTCAGCAACCGACCGACCGATATTAAAAAGCAGTAGACCTTGTTGTTGCGACACTCAATTTTCAAATCATCTGTCCACATGGAATGAATTGAAATGCCATTAATCCGTTCCGGCCTGCCACTAAAAATTATACGTATCTTTTTATGTGATATATTGTTCTAATGAGGAAAATCACACTCCGTAAATGTTTATAAAAAACATGCAGTAATGGATTAAATTGGCCTCCTGGGGGCAGGATAATAGAAACATACATGGAGACCAGTTATTACTCAACAAACCAGACTATCATTCATCGGTTTGCAAGGATTCACAATTGATCCGGTATATGTGTTGCTTCACCGTTTGTGTTCAAACAGCCATGCGTTACAACACAGATGCTACTCATTAGCTACTCCATGACATTTTCCATTATGGAGTCGCATTAAGCTCGCAGACTGAAAAGCAAGGCAACGTGGTTGTTTTCAAGACACGCGTTTCACACTTTGTTTTGGTTCGACTGTGAACTTCAACTGAAGTGACAGCTTGAAAACTCCGTTTGAAGATTTGTCACGATGCCAAACTGACGCCGATTGTGAAGTGAATTCACCCGTCTGATCTCAAGGCATCACTGTACTTCACCGTCGATGACTCAATTCAAATGTATTGAAGTTAAACGTCAAATGTAAAATCGACCTACATGAATGTTGAAAGGCAGACAACAACTCTTCAATGCAAGGCACCGAAAAGTGAAAAGCACCGAAACTGCATTCGGGCAGCGACTCTTTGGAGCACCAGCTTTTGAGAACGACTGCAACAGAACGAGTGAGCGCTTACACCCTGACTCCATTAGCCTCTGTTTTTCTTGCAGGAAATGAAAAGCAGATGTTGTGTACAACATTGCGCAGCTTTGCATGGGAGACTAAAATCCAAGTGCAAGCGGCAAAGACGAGGGGGTCAATTTGAGGCACCTTGGGTGCTTGATATCCTTCAAATGTTGGCCTGAGCCGGAGGCTATCACGCGTGATTCATTTGCATCTGGCGGGCCGGGGTGAAAACGCTCTCTCCCGCCCACGCAGGTGCAAAGGCGTCGTCCATCTTCGCGCCGGTAATTATTCTGTCACGTCAAAACCATCCAGATGCTTTCTACTTTTATCATCATTTCCTTTACGATGGAAATTGTCTCGAAATTGTAGAATTTTCTGCTCGGCAAACACAGTCAAGAAAAGCGATAGTTATGCCTCTCTGGTGAATTTATAAGAGACGCGTTATCAGCAATCTGTTCCGTGTGACGAATGACGATGGCCAGCAGCCAGACGGATTTAATTAGGCGCCACTCTCACAGGTACGGCTTATTAAATGCCGGTAAATGTTTGCTCGTAAGTGTAAAGAGCGCCGCGATTAGCAGTTTAAGGCTGGTTGAGTAAACATCAAAGAGAGCCTTTATGGAGAGCCGGGTATGGCAAGGCGCCTGCAAAGCAAAAAAAGAGAAAAAAAAAAACATACTATTTTTTTGGTCCAGATCAGAAGGCAACGACACGAGCCGTCTCCTGGCTTGATAAATCACATTTAACATGCAGGTGGTATAATCTAGCGCTTCACTTCTAAATCAACACTGAAGATCGCTTTGCTAGCTGGGGGGGAAAACCCCAATGAAGAATGTTTTTTGGTGCGAGTGTGCTAGAATCTTGTGCCTTAGTGTGTTTGCCTTGCAATCATTCAAAAAGTTCAAAGAAGTCATGATTTTTTTTTTTTTTTTTTTTGAAGGCACAAGACATTCAAGCACCCCCCATCCCCTCACATCTCGCAGCCGCACAGTAGGCCCGTCCCACAACAAAGCGTGACGCCCCGAGTTATCATCCATCATGGCGAGCTTTTGGTGGCACATCAATCGCAGACAACTCGGGTCGTTTATTTAAAAAAAAAAAGGGGACGGCAAACACTCGGAGCAAAAATTCGACCTTTAAAGAAGTTAAAGGAGTCGCCCTTTTTTTTTTTTTTAAATCATTTCTGAGAATCGGGACAGTAGGATCTTTTTTTCCCCTTTTCTTAAGGATTTTGGATTTATTGCGGCTGGCTCACAAGACTTGAGTCATTTCTCTCGCATGTGTGACATAGAAAACAGAACATCTTGGTGTTGCTTTCAAAAGCAGGGACTGGCAGACTATGATATGGGCACCACTGACTATGTGAGAAATTTTAACTGGAACGCCGTTTGGAATAATTGCACATTCTATATAAATAAAGATGAGCTGAGTGTGGTTGGCATGTGTCATCATTTTCAGCATTAAAATGATTGGAAATGCCATTAATCTTTTGCAATCTATTGAGTTACCCCAAATGCAGAATTGTTTTTTTTAATCATAAAAATAGCACTCTGGAATATTTAACATGATAAAAACATACAATTACAATTAAATGTGTATGCCATAATATTAGTTCACTATAGATGATAAAGAATATATGTCTGTGGGTATTGTTAAATTGTATGTCTACATGTGTTGCGCCATCGTCTGTGTTCAAATATTAAGGTTTACAGTGGAAACACGAATCATTGCTTTTTTTTGGGTTCCCTCAAAAGTTCGTGGAAACTAGGTGGATATTGTACGGTAATTGGCATTTCTAGAAGAATTTTTGGAGTTTAATCGTTTATTTTGCAATGGAGTTCAGTTCACTGCCATCATGCAGTTACTGTTCCAGTTATGGACTGAAAGTGGGGAGTCTCATACTGTGCAAAACGCACCCCAAGTGGAAAGACTAATGGAGGGTCCATTTTCAAGAAATTTGAACTTTCGGTCACAGATTGAATAGTCGACGCTTTATCATGCTCAGTCAACCATCAAGCATTGTGCTCCGCGTCACCATCTTTCTGGCAAGTGAAAGGGGGCACCGGCCCGATTAAACCGTATCACGTCCGCCGCTGATTTATTGTGACAGCGGCAACTCCCGGCAGAAGACCATGTCGTCAGGTGCTAGGACTTGCGCAGGCGGGCGGAGGGAGGGAGAGGCAGGGGGATACTTGATAGGCCTTCTCGTGCTTGTGAGAAAGTCCCCCAGCAATGCTGAAAATACTGATTGCCGTACGTGCTGCTTCAAATTCACTTGAGCCGTGACAGACTACTCATGTTGGGCTTGAAAAACCCCAACTGGGGTTTTTTTTTTTTTTTAACGTGTATATTTACCCATGATAAGGAATTTGGATAAGGAATGCATTTTACGATGCATCCGTCCGGCAATTGTGGTGGCTCTTACGAGATCTCACATCTCCACCAAGGCAACGACGAGCAAGCTTAATCTCGGGCAATGTAAACAAAAGTGAAGCTAGGAATTCATTCCATGAGTCGGCGCATCACTTTCAGCAAAACAGTGGCCATCTGTCCGAGAGACTGCGTGGAGTCTTGCGGGCGCACGTTAGAGGGCGGTGAGCGGGTTTGAGGAGGGGTTCTGGCGCTGGTGAATAAGAGCCTTGTGGATCCGGTTTGTATCTCAGTCGGGGGTCTTGTCAGCACCGAGTACGCTTACGGACACATGCCCTTGTCAAGATCTCGAGCAGGCATGTATCGTCGCAGCACTGTGTCGGCCTTAAGAATTGTTTTGCGTCACCTCAAGCGACAAGCACCTCGCTCGTCTGTATGGTTTCGACGCGTGTGCCTAAATACGTGGATAAAATAAATGAAAACAAAGCAGAGCGTGGTATCACCTGAATGCAGGCGTGATTCAGGATGAATGGATTATCAGCTTGTGGCCAGGGCGAATGACTCAATAAAACTGTTCAGCAGGCAGCCAGCGGTGGCCGACGTGACAAACGGCTCGCCTTCCTACGATTGGATTTATTTTGTCTTTTATTTCTCCTTTTAATGACCGGCCGCCAACACCGACTCATCGCCCCCCCCCACCCCCCCACCCTCCCGGCGTAGCGCGTCGGCCACGTTTCCAGATTAGCGGTGACTAATGAGGAGTCAAAATGGCCGTTATCTACATGAATGTCTTTTTATTTGAAAAGTCAATATTGGCCGTGCGCGTGAGGAATTTTCTTGCGCCGTCATCCGTTACGGGGGCTTTGCCGTTACCAGGAGATTAAGCCCTCTCGCTATCTTTAAAGAGCACTACATTTGTATTTATGACATCTGCACATCTTTTCACACTTTGCGTTTACATTTCAATTAATTAAAAAAAAAAAAAAAAAAAAAGGACATCGGGAATAAGCAGTCATCTATTTGCCAGACGGGGGATCAATGCGCTGCAACGGTGGAATAAATGAAGCTATAGTTTACATGTCGCCATTCCCAAAGCCGTCCGGCGAGGTACAGTATATTCCCGGTGCAAGGTCTAGCAGGAGACATAGCTCAATTTAATGAAAGAGCCCAGAGCCGTAATGACCCCGGTGATTCATATATTTGTAAAGGAAATCAATCCTGCATCACTTATGCGCAGAAACACGATCCTCAGCATCCTTAAATCTCGGCGCCGGGTAATAAACGGTAAACTATAGGTTACATTAAACTGCGACGCGTCGTTGGCGTGCGGGACAAGACAGATGAAGTTCATTAGAGGGCCGAGAACAGGCGGGAGAAAAGACATCGACTGCAATAACAAGCTCGGGAGAGAATGCAAAAAGCCCAGGCCCGAGGCGGCGCTTTCTCACCAGACTGTTGTTTTTTTTCCCCCCCCCGCCCGCCGATGATTTAGCGTGACGGCACGCGGCTCCACGGCACCCGTGAGAGGACTTGATTTTCATGTTTGCCAATCTTCTTTTATACCTGCCCGCGGTGACCGTCAATACACTTTTTATGCCTCCCGGAGAAATGCTTAAAGAAGCAGTTTCTTCGCGTCCTGTTCGGCAGTATTGTTGATGGATGGCGGCGGAGTTTTGGACGACGCCCCGGAGACTTTCGCGATCCAGGATTTGATTGGGAGTTTTACGTTTGAGCAAAAATTCACACCAGGCCATGTTTGTGTGCAGGTTTTGGATTCCTCTGTCATCTTTTTGTTCCCGCAGAGCCACTGAAATGGGATCACGTTGGCTTGCTCTCACATCCATTTAGTACTACAAAAAAATAAAAAATAAAGTATTCCGCTGGAATATGCGAACTGACTACAACAAAAGTTTCTTTCTTGGGCTGCACTTTAGTTAAAAAAAAAAAACAAAAAGTTGGGTGAACTCAAAATTTCAAGCCAACAAATTTTAAGGAGGGCAATTCAACTAATACGCAATTTCCAGATTCCAAAACGCAAATATGTTCACGACCCAGAAGACACCTTAAGGGTCATGACAAGACGAGCCGCCTTCTTTGGGGGTTGCTCTGTGTCGTCAAAGAGCGCAGGTGTAAAGCTGGCCCGGCCTGCAGTGCCCACCTGTGACAATGCGTACTCCACACTATGAGTCGACTTATTTTGAGGAGGCCCCCCCCCCTTGCTTCTATATGCGGCGGGTGTTAATGGGGAGAGTGCGGTGAAAATAGACGCCGATTGAAAGGAGTTCAGCATGTGTTTAGTCACAGTCAATCGTGTCTTAGCACCTCAGCCCCCCTAGCCCCTCTTTCAGCAGGCGCTATAAGACTTGACAAACTCGAAGTGGGGGAGGGGGGGGGGTTTGTCCTAAAGATGAAATGACACCCTCAACCAAAATACTGTCAAACCCATCTGGCTATACATAGAGGAGAGACCCTTTAGCATTTCCCGGTGGATTGACATATGGCCTCCGGTGCTCGGCAGTTGTGAACGCTCATAAATACCTTTGGCGCACGTGACTTGGGGCAGGCAGAGAAGCCTTCTGATTTCTTGTCAGTTTCACGTTTTGTTGTTAGCGTGCTAATACTAGCCACTCGGGTCAGAAGTAGTGCTAACCAGTCAGTGTGGTACATCCATTCCAAATTCTCCATTCAAACCACATGGGAGCGAGTGGGCGATGTAACAAGGTCAAAGGGTCAGGGGCTGTAAAAGCAGTTTGGAAGAAAAAAAATAGGGTCAAGATAAAGGAAACGGTGCTGGACTATTTTAACGGGCGGCGGGATTGAATGCATCAAATGCTGTCACCACGTCGGGGCGAATCAGACGCCGTGACATCATGAAGGTCTCTCACCAAACACTGCATCACACTCAAACAAGTGAACAGCTGAGGGTGAGATCTCGCAGAGCGATAAATTGCAAGTCGACAACAGGAGGAAAACAAAAGCTGGGATCGAACACGCAATACAAGTGCAAAATGCCCCACCAACCCCCCAAACACAATATGAATCACAATACCGCGTTTAGACTAGAACAGAGCACATACGGTCAAGGACATTTTTCACTTCACAGAACCAAAAGGAGCCGAAGGCTTCCCATTCAAACCAAAATGGCAGCCTTCCCGTCGTGATTGATAGGCAAACTAACTCTCCATTCAAAGGCTGGCGTTGTTGGGCGATTCCCGCGTCGAACCTGACAGGCGAGCTCGGAGCCAAGTGAATGACAGCATGAGCCGGAATAAGCGGCCCACATGCTTAGTCGGATAAATAGGCTGTTATGTAGCATTTAGAGTCACATTACAGGCTCCCTTTACGCCTTCCCAGTCAATAACGAGATGATTGGCTGGCGCTGGCACGCCTAGTTAGCGGGATATTGTCGCGCTTGACATTTATCATAGCTGCGGGGTCGTGAACCCGGAGACGCTGAGCACCAATGGCGGCCGTCTCCGCGGTCTCCGAGGCACTGACATGAGCGTTTTCACGCTGAAACGAGCAAGTCAGTTGCAGCGGGGCTAAATGCGTCTTTGTTCAAACGGGAACATTTGGACGCTACGAGCGACACACACTCGCTAGGGTCGCCCAACACAATGAATACTTTAACAAGCAGACTTTCGACGCATTTATGTTATTAATACCCGTCCGGAAAAGAAAGATGGATGTCTTCCTGCAGATCAAGTCATGAGTTTGGGTCTGAGGAAGCCAAACTAGGCCACGTGGCATTACGGCCGAAAATAAGATAAGTGGGGCAACTGTTCCATAGCCATCTATCCATTTTTTTTATCCGCTTATGCTCACGAATTATGCTTGACCCGTAATTTCGCGGGACTGTTAAGGAAGCAAAAAACATTCTAATGGTGATCCTGCAGTTTTATTTCTTTTTTAAATACAAAATATGGCGAACAGGATTCCCCATTTTAAAGCAAACAGAGCGAGCGTCTTGGCTAAAGGACAAAGAAGCTACAGCCGCCGTTTCATTCTCTTGATTTAGGTCACCGCGATGATGTTAAATAACTGTAAATCCTTATCTTTGACTTTTGCTGGAGGTTTATGGCACCTTCAACTGCGGTTCGGAGACGGAATGTCCGTACCTTGTGCCGCATCCGCAATTTATGGCTTTATTATTCTTTGTAGAAAAAGAGAAGAGAAACATAATTGAAAGGAAGCCGAGGCCAGGACGGAGAGTAGTCATCGCAGCGACATTTTTATGGCGTGCATTTTTTATGGAGGGGAAGAAAAAAAAAAAGAGAGGCGAGATGCAATTTTCTGATGCTTCCGCAAGCGCTTAGCATTAGCCTAGCACAGAGCGTGGAGGTCACAGAGCGGCGAGGAGTCACAAGTTTGCGCTGGCACGCTCATATTTTTTTTCTTGCCCCCAGTGACAACAAGCCCATTGTTCCCCGGCGATAAGGCTTCAGTGTGCACAGTAATAGGAATTAAGAAGGGGCATAAGTCACCGAGAAATTGGGCGACAGCAGATCAATAGATAGTGGCGAAGCCTCAGGCACCATTAGCGAAGAGGAGCCCCCTTTGTTTGTGGCGCGCTGGCGGGGAGAGTGAGCAGACGCTCGCCTGTGAATTAACTGTCCAAACTAAGAATACTTTGGGCTCGTAAACACAATTCGTTGGGCTCGATCCATGGGCGTCTTCTGAAAACTCGCGTGTCAACTTGAGGTCACGGCAACTGTCATGTTTGCTTTTAATGTACACCATCAGCGACGTTTTGGCCACACTGCAATCGACTGCATTTATTAAAAACGTATTTTGCGGTAAAATACGGTTGTAAACCGAGGACTCCATGCACAGACTCATTCACTTTTTGCAACCCCGAAGTACTCTAGGGACTATTGTTTAAAAGGTCATCTCTGTTGTCGTTTTGGGACCTCACTTAGAGAACAGAAAGCCTTCGAACGGCGAGCCTGTCTAATTTTCCCGTCAACGGGCAGAGTTTCTTATTCTCATTGTTTGTGATGACCGCGGCAAAACGAGTCGATTGAAGATGCCCTGCAGCCGAGAGGGTGGAAACGCATTAGCGCTAATCTTAACGGCGCTCCGAGTGATTAGCCTCAACATGTGACAACTCCGATAAAAGATTCCCCGCCCCGTTAAGTTCTTCGGGCAAATGCATATTGCGGCCATCGCGTTGAGACGTTCCCCGCTGAAATGCCCAGATCAGCCGTTGTTGCCTCGCATTATTCCCGCCCTGTACACCCGGCGTAGTGAGCAACGGGCACTTAAGATATTAATTAGTATATCGCTATGGCGGCGAGGCAATTTCACTATTCATAAATTCCAAGCCAACGGGTTGCGATTAATTATAAATTATGTAAAAGCTTGCCATGAATCATTTAGCTCTATGCATTGCATATTACTTGAAGGGGGGGGGGGGGCTCCAAGCACGTCATATTTACACACTCAAGGGTGCGTGTTTCGCAGTTAATGGCAGGAACCACATCAGATTTATTAATAATGGTCAAAGGGTGCCAGTTGAGGTTATGGTTTACATTTTGTTTGATTCACACAAAAAATGAAATTTTCAATTTAACAAAAAACATGACATGAATTGAGGATGTTAGTTGATATGTTACTTATAGAGTTTTACTATTTGCAGCAGGGCTCAGTTCCGATCAGAGTGAATTGCGAAAATTCTATTTGTAACTGCCTCCAGCTACCTCAAGATGACAGCAGAGCACTTTTTTAGACAAGGCTGCAGCCTGTCCAAATGAAGCTACTCCCCTCACTTGGACATAGTACCTGGGCCACCAGAGGGTGCCAAAGAAATACTTAAGCATGAGCCAGCTTTTGGCTAAACGACAGAAATTGATTACTACCTTGTTCCAAGTCTTGCACATTTCCAATTATCTTATATCATGTATTCAGAATACAAACTTCTGCATTCACTTGAGAGGGTCTCAGATTTTTTTTTTTAATTTTAAATAAAATATAAACTGCCCAGTACTAGCATGATTTTGTACAGATGGGAATGTACACAAATGTCTTTTTTTTTCTGTGGTTGTTGGTCCATCCCCCTCTCCGCATATTCCCTCTTGTCAGACTGATGCAATGTCAGGAATGAGGAGTATATTTGCTTTGAAGAGGGCTGTCAAATCAAACTGTCAGGCGCCACTCTCTGATGGAGTCGCATCGCTCGCTCATCCGTCACTCAAGCGGAGAGGTTGAGAAGGAGAGCGAGAGAGTTGAAAGACGCGATACTTACATGACATTTCATTTTCGGGGTGAAGCGAGTGACTGACGGCACTCGTCAGACCCAGGCGTTGGAAGACTTTTGACACCACTGCTTTTATAATGAAGATGAGAGAGCGCATGTGTGGGAGTTAAAGGGGGATGGAAGTCAGATTGCCACATATATCGGCAACAATTTGGGACTCGGGGAGGAACTAGGCCTCGAGGGTTGCGTAAAAAGGTGACGTTCCAATGGACATCTGAGACCTCATTTTAGCTCGCATCAAAGTATAAACTCTGGGCATGCATTTTGCTTTTTCTTTGGCATTTGGAGATATGTCCCACTCAAGTGAAATTGGGTGGGGGGGGG